>NC_054538.1:22448282-22540782 GCF_017654505.1 Polyodon spathula
CAATCAAGGCTGAACCTTGACAATGACAATGTTATCAAAGTGCTTAATTCATTAAGGAATTTTGTCAACTCCTTTAAAAGTTTGGATGAACTTTTTAGTCTTACATCTGGGGTAAAGAGAGGCCCTCAAGTTTCAGCAGATTTACTGCAAGCACACACAAAGGTCAATGAAGCCTTATCTCAGTTTGTAAGGAAGAGACTCTTAAATAAGCAAATTTCCTTTCATGCTCCACTCCCCAAGTTGAAGTTGAAATCCTTTGCTGATTTACAAAAAAAAAGTCTCTGGACTCGTAGTCATCTTCAAAGCTGATCGGAACCTCTTTGCATGAATGGTGGTAATTGCAGACTTGTTAGAGGGATCTATGAAATGGGTTGAAACATTCACTTGGACCTGTTCCTTGGGCTTAACAACTGCAGATGGTATGTGGTGCAAAACTGCCAAGCGCAAGCTGGGTGATTTAACTGAAAAGTGTGTCAACCCGGCTGATGTAATTTCAGACCAGGCTGAATGGATCATCAATCTGATGGCTTTGCTGCAATCTCTTTCTTGCCTCCCGGAGCCTTTTGCTGACCTTGCCATGGTAGTTCTGGATAAAGCCTTAAAGTTCTCCAAGGGATCTTCTCGAGTGGATATTGTTGCTGATAAATACAGAAAAAACTCCATCAAAGTCACTGTTGTCATACTAGCAGTGGAAGATGTGTGATTCAAATCAGCAACAGTACCCACAAATTTCCAAAGGAATGGAAGAAGTTCCTGTCGCATGATGCCAACAAGACAGCTCTTACCCAGTTCTTCCTTCATGACTGGTCCAAAGATAAATATGTAGAATTGTCAGGTAGCCATATTATCTATTATGGATTTAGCTGCCGTTTTATGCCGTTTAAGTTTTATGCCAACTATGGGAGGGTTTGGCTTCAGGTTATAGAGGCACTGGAGTCTACACATGAGGAGGCAGATACTTGTATGTTTCTGCAATGCAAACATGCAGCTGATGAGGGAAACACCACTGTACTGATCAAGACTCCAGACACAGATGTGCTAGTCTTGGCTTGCTTTTTGCAGAAGGACATTCCAGCAAGAATTGTGATTCACACAGGAACAAGAATGCACCTGATTTTTAGATGTGGAAACTATGTGCAAGAGCATGAGCATATCTGTGTATGAAGCTTTACCTGGAATACATGCTTTCACAGGCTGTAACACAACCAATACATTCCATGGAAAGGGGAAGAATGCAGGATATGTTCAGTCAATGAGCAAACTGGGGCAGCAGTTTAATAAAAGCAAAGAGCTAATCGAGTTTTGTGAGGCTTTTATCTGTTCCTTGAATGGTAAAGCAGGAGATGGTGTTAATGAGTGCTGTTACAAACTCTTTTGCAGCAGAAATCTTCAGAACAACCAGTTACCACCATGCAGAGCTGCACTAAAAAAGCACATACAAATGGCAAACTACTAGGCTACCATATGGAGATGTGCTCTGCAAACCAAACCAACTATACCTGACTGTGGTTAAAGGGGATCGCACTTTCAATTGGATGGATATCTTGACAGCTACAAATGCCCTCATGGAGCTTGTCAACTGTGGCTGTTCAGGGGAACGTAATGGAGTCTGTGGCTCCTGCATCACCAACACGCTGAATTGCACAGAACACTGCAAGTGTGGACAGAGCCGTGAAAACTGTGAACACATTTCCAAAGTGACAGAGAATCTGAGGCTGACAGTGATACTGACATAAAAAATATTAATCTTTGTTTTCCCATGACTACAGTTCTTCTCAAATGAAAAAAAAAAAAATTGTGATCAGAAGACAGTGCTTCATTTTTGTACACCAGTTATGGGGCAGGATAATCCCCAGCTAAGAAACAGGGGGGGGGGGGTGGACAGGATAATCCTCTCTCTCTCTCTCTCTCTCTCTCTCTCTCTCTCTCTCTATATACTGTTTCCAAGCCAAAAGGAAACTCAGCTTGGTAACGGGCAAAAATTGGATCTAGACATGTTAAGGAAGAAAATGATACCAAACACCTTAGTCTGAAAGGGGGTGCAGTCATCTTCTTTTTAAAAACTTCTGCAGAATCTGACCTTGATGTAACTATGACACCGGCGGAAAAAAAAAAGAAAAACAAAATTCAACTTGTAATAGATGTCATAATTATATGCTACAGCCCGACCACATGATAAGGACGATGAATTTAGGTACTATAACGAAGCCTAGGTGCAGAGCCCTGTGGAAAGACAGCCTGTGAGATGGGGCCTGTAGGAGACTGGAAGAAGGGGCCTGGGAGGGTGTAAGAGTGGGGTAGAGTGAGTGAAGGAAGGAGTTAGGGTTTTATTGTTTTTGTGGCATGGTATTGACTCGAACAAGGACTGTGTTAATTTCAGCATTAAATGGGTTATTCTTTGCACTCTGGCAACGCATCTGTCTTCTGCTTTCTCCTATACCTAGCCTACAGTACAAATGCATTTATTACAGCTCGTAAGCATAAACATTATTCTACAAACACACTTAACAAATTATTATCACAAAAGCATGTTAATTTAAGAATATCGCAGAAAACTAGTCTATGTATATCTATTTTTGTTGTGTAAAGGTAAAATGTGCAGTACAAACGTTACGCAGGTAAATACATTTGGGCATATTTCGGTTGTCTATACACTAAATAATTAATGTTTGATAAGAAAAGATTTCAGTTTGTGTTTAATTAAAGAGCTCTGCAGTGATTTGTTTCTGCACTTCCCTTCATTAATAAAGCACCTTAACATAGAAAAGAAACCAAAACAAAATGGATTTATTGCCATTGTTATTTAATATAGGCTATTAATACTAAATTACTAAACTACCGCAGCAGGGATGAAACTAGTTACGGGAGTGAAAATTACTTTAACACATCGCGGGTAGGTCCACAAAGTCACAAAAAACAACGAAAAGTCAACGATACCAAAGATGGAGCCCATTACCTTTATAGTGCTGATTGACAGAAAGCAGTACACTTTTCAAGCACACTGCTCCATTTATCAAGTGAGAAATTTAATTAAAATAAAAAAAAGTCAATTAAAAAACCGTGCAGTTGTGCTAAAACATTTTTTTTTACCATGGCTGCAGTAGGTCTCCAAGTTCCATTGATGGGCAGGCTTTTAGAAATTAGAAACTCATTTACCCACATATCAATACCACATGTCAGTCTATTAATATGTAAGAAACTAGCCATTTACTTAGTTCTATTTACCACAATGCTGTATACTGCACAATTTATTTTAACTTTATGAAATATATGTTTATGAATTATTTATAATTCATAACAAATTATAAAACAATTAAATAATTATGTAATAATTTATTGTTAAAAAAGAACACATAATAAAAGTAAGATAACCATTCTACATGTCGATTGCCTTTTGGTTTTTGAATGTTGTCAGGGTAATGTGACCCCCAGCACATGATACATTTTACAATGTTTTAGTTTTAGTTTTGTTTGGAAGAGATAGGGTAAAAACATGTGAGAATAAGATCAGGCTGATTGGTCATAGCCTGCTCACATGTATAACAAAGGTGCAGAGAATATATCTCCTCAGTTTAGCCAAGTCTGAAGGAGGAGGTGTGTATGTCTGCCTGTCTGCCTGTCAGATATCATGGTCACTGAACTAGTTAATGGCTTGGGGGGCGTTTGCGAATCTCCTGACCCTGCTTAATGGCACAAGCACCTTTTGATTTACATTTTATTGTTCATTATGTGTAATTAAAAATAATTAAATAAATAAATTCTGAGCTGCATGTATTGTGACTAATGTTTTTGCCTGCATAACCTTTGGACACCTTGTCACAGACACACATACAAGTCCTGCAGTGTGTGCTGCGGGTGTAGATCATCAGCTTTGCAGTTCCCAAACAAGCTTCTTAAAGTTCAGACTAAGTTAAAAGTCAGCCGGCCTTTTAACTCTTTATTAAAGCTCACATATCCCATTATCTCACCTCACCCACAAGGTTTAACAGTATCCATAATGTCAGTGCGTGCACAACACTTAGAACACTTAATAATACTCATGAGGCTATGTGCAAGTGTAAGCTGGGGGTGATTAAGGTCACATTGCACAGTGTGAATGCCTACCTGCCTATTACAATCACTCTTACAGTGAGAAACTTACATCAACCCCTCAAATACACTGATTCCAGGATATTTTGAAGCAGCTATCGATCATACTGATGGTAACAGATTTCAAATCTTGGCTAGTTGAACACAGCTCGTTCTCTCATGCATATATTTCAATTTTTTTTTTCATAAAGGTTTTAAACCTCAAAATAAACAAGGGCATGAAGGATGATCTCCTACATAACTTCACCACCCAGTTTGTCCAGTTACTGCCAGAGGCTTGAGATGTTCATATTACATTACCATAGATCAGCTACCTAGTTTTTACAATGAATATTTCAGGCTTTGTTTTAGAGTGTATTAACGTGTATGCATTAAAGTAAAATGAACAAGCAAATAACCTAGAGTTAAGCACAGGAACACAGGACTAGTGATAAGGTTGCTTTGCATCTTTGGAGTGGAACTGTGTTCTGCCTCAGCTTATAGTATAGTAGACAGTTGACGAGAGTGCCTACCCTGGGAAAGGTCATGAAATACTGTCTAGTTCAAACACATTCCTGTGGGGACTATAGTCTCCTGCATAGTCTCACATATCCTGTTGAAAAAGAAACTACCTCAAAATAGGATTGCTGAGCTGGAAAGCCTATCCCCATGTCTGAGGTTGGAACACTGGCTCCCACCTGACTACCCCAATACTTTTAGGTCAATGATAAATTTTACTGTTATTGGGGAATGCACTTGCTAGCTAAAGAGTCATTGTGGAATTTTAAGAGTGCTTGTTTAAACAGGTCCACTTTTTAAAGCTTGTGTAAAGCTTAGTTTCATTGTGTGGGCCATTTTGTTCAAATAACTCTTGTAAAAGAAAGTTATGTCTAAAATAACAATTTCCCTGGTTAAAATAAAGTTAATAAATACAAACGTTTAAACATATATTCATACCTAGATATCTTTTTGCAGTCATGAGGAGCATACAGTATAACTTTAAGGACAGTGTTTGTGCAAATGATTTGTCCTAGCCTTAACATCAATAGAGTGTGCAAGCTTGGTAGGTGGTATTGTAGTAGATTCCATGTTATTCAGTTCAACATTTATTCTAAGAGTTAGCTGTTTACTTGTCTATAAGTTTTATTATAGAAAACCCATGCAATATTCAGGAGGTGGTACCAAGGAGCGCAATCACATGCTGCATATACCATATGCCGAAAGGTTCAATTCTATTTTTTATGTTGAATACAGAGTAGAACAGAGTTAAGTTACACATCCATAACTCAACCTTTTTTCCAGTATCAGCGAAGGTCTGTATGAAATTCAAAGGGATTCCAATCATTTTTTGATGGACCTTGAAATTAAGACAAAAGGTGTGCCTGTCTTCCCAAATTAGTAAACCTTCATACACTGTAATTAATGTCAACTGAGCTGCCACGGCTGTCTTTTCAACCAATGGTAATCAAAGAGGTGCTAGCACCCTGACAGGCACTTAACAGCTAAAGCACGTCATCTGTTTTTTTATTGTTCAATTGGAAGATGACTTTGTTTAAATTTTTTTTTTTTAGGTTTTTAAGTCTAACAATAACATGTACCGCACATTTCAACTGGGTGCACTAAATTATGGCTGTTCTATTAAATAAAAGAATGGAACCACTAAAAGGAAATGCTGACAAAGTTAATGGGTTTGTACAAAAAACTGAATCTAGTTACATAAATAAAGTAGCTTTTCTCATTTAAAAAATGCTTGGGCATTAAAGGGTTACACTTGAAACTACTGTGCTGCTACCATATGTGTACTATCCTTTTACTATGCTGTACTACATTTTTATATTCTTGCTATGATTGGGGGTCTTATTCACAGAGCTTAAGCCAATTACTGAAATGTTTTTTTTTGTTTGTTTTATGGATTAAATGCAGTTTGATAATCCTATTGAAAAGTGGCATACTTACATTTTATTTTTTTTACATTTCATGATGCTTGAAATCATTACATTTGAAATCATTATGAGTGGTTCTTGTTGCAATTAATCACGTTGTGTTTTTATATTATTTATTTATATTTGTTTTAAGGTGCTTTGACTATGTGTTTAGGAGCTGCTCTTCAGTTCTAGTTGCCTGTCATACACATATATTTTGCTGGCTAGATGTCTTTACAGAAGCAAGCACCAGTACCATTTACAGTAGTCAACACAGTGTATTGCTAACAAAACAAAGCAAAGATACAAAGTGGAAGATCACTAGATCGTGTTGACTCTCAATTCTATAAAACATTGTCTGGCCTATGTTACATAATCTTTGGTATGCAACTTGAACTTAGGAGCAATTCTAGAACTCAAGTGAAAGCACCTTAACACAAACTTTAATAATAATAAAAAAAGAACAACAACAACTCAGAGTCTGATTGCAATATTAACCACTCTTCATGCTTTCAAACATCATACAAAGATAAATGAACTTTAATAGATATGACAATTAAATGTTAAATTACCTACTGTCATAATAATTCATAAATTCAGAGCGTTGTAAATATGCAAGATATCACCTTGCACTGCTATGCTTGGGCCCAAAAGTAATCTACTGATCCCATCAGCAACACCACAGTGACCACAGAAACATCTATAACACATGAGGAAATGTTTGCAAGCAGCCCATGGCTACTGTATAATTTCAGTGCTGCGCTAAACAAAGGGCTATTTCCTGTGTTAAATGTTGGTTATTAATGATGATGTGATGATTAGTACTTTTAATAAATAATTGAAATCCCCAATGCTTTTTGCATTGTGCTGATGTAGAGAAACTGACCCAGAAATCCTTGTCCCCTTTGTATAATGCAGCAGGGTTTTCCAGAGGGCACTAGTGGTTCCGGGAACTCTGGAGAGATTGACATGATGAGGCAACTCAATGTGCAGGAGGAGGCTGGGGAACTAGTTACTACACAGTACACTGAACACATTAGCCTGGCTCCTTTGCGAGAGCTGTACAGATTGGTATATTTTCTTTTGTGTGCATTACCTCATGTGTGCACACCTCAAAGTGTGCATGGGACAACAAAATCCCAAGCACTCCACAAATCTGGCCTGTATGGAAGGGTGGCAAGGAGGAAGCCATTACTCAAGAAAGCCCACCTTGAATTCCGTTTGTAGTATGCAAAAAAGAAAAAAAAAACTCAGGAGATTCTGTAGCCATGTGGCAAAAAGTTTTGTAGTCTGACGAAACAAAAATTAAACTTTTTGGCCTAAATGCAAAGCGTTATGTTTGGCGCAAACCCAACACAGCATATCACCCGAAGAACGCCATCCCTACTGTGAAGCATGGTGGTGGCAGCATCATGTTATGGGGATGTTTTTCATTAACAGGGACTGGGGCACTTGTCAGGATAGAAGGGAAAATGAATGAATGGAAGGCCAAAAAGTACAGAGAAGTCCTTGCGGAAAACCTGCTGCCCTCTGCAAGAAAACTGAAACTGGGACGGAAGTTCACCTTTCAACATGACAACGACCTAAAGCACACAGCCAAAGCTACAGTGGAGTGGCTAAGGAACAAAAAGGTAAATGCCCTTGAGTGACCCATTCAGAGCCCCGACCTAAATCCAATTGAATATTTGTGGCATGACTTGAAGATTGCTTTTCATCAATGCTCCCTATGGAACTTGACAGAGCTTGAACAGTTTTGTATGGAAGAAGGGTCAAATATTGCCAAATCTAGGTGTGCACAATGTTGGCAGAGACCTATCTCAACAGACGCACAGCTGTAATTGTTGCCAAAGGTGCTTCCACCAAGTATTAACTAAGGGGGGTGGAGACTTATCCAATTATGATCTTTCAGTTTTTTATTTTTAGTATATCATTTTTTTTCTCAATGAAAAAAAGGGGGGGTTTTCTGTCCCCCTTAACAGTGTGGAAAAGTATGGTGTGTAGATAACCTTTCTTTTGGGTGCCCAGAAGGTCAAATCCACCCTTTCGATTAACTAAGTAGTTGCGGCAAACTTGTGCCAATCTCCTATCTCGGTTCAGACGTTTTAGTTTCGGTATATCTTGTTGCGTCAGAAGTGTGCTTCGCCGTCCTCCTTCAAGTATTACGTGTGGGCAACAAAGGAAGATAGAAGGTCGAACAGTTCAGGTAGGCAGAAGCAGGGAAAAAAAGAAACATCGTCAAACACAACCACCAGAAATCAAAAAAACAACAAATTTGAGTCACTTCAGAATTATGATGAGCAGAACCAACAACAAGAGAATGAAAGGAACAACATCCAGGACCCTATTGACAGTTGTGACAAGACAGTAAAAAGAAGGGAGTTCATGATTGTTGGGGACTCCATATGGAGAAACACAGCAAGTTCAAGTCGCAGTTTCGACCCCCTTACTACAACAGCGTGCTGCCATCCGGGAGCCTCGGTCAAGCACATCAATGAAAACGTGGACAGGCTCCTAGAACAAACAGGAGACGACCAGGTAGTAGTATATATATATATATATATATATATATATATATATATAATATATATATATATATTATATATATATATAAATATATATACTATAGGTTCGGAAAGCATTTAAACTAGAAAGGAAGGGGGGAGAAATCAACAACAAAACCATAGAGTAATATATATATGATAAACTTCTTCTCTACTCATTGTATATATTGAAGTATTCTGATACTGTCTCTCATTTAATATACCCTGTTTTTCAAAGTTTAGTGAAGCTGTATTCGGCTGGAGAACTGACGGAGAAACCATGCCCCCACCCCCTCTGTATTCTATGTCTTGATAGTCACATTGTTTGAGCTCAGTGCTGAAGATCCTTCTGGGGTTCTTATAAGCTGCTATATTTGATGTTCTTATATTGTGCCTGCAGGCAATTGTTGTTATGATTATATTTTTTTTATTAGGTTTTAGTAAAAGAAGATATTTAATAAATAATTGTATCGACTTTATTGGTATAGTTGCTTCTGTTCTGCAACAATTAAAGTGCCCCAGTATTTATTTGAACAATCCTTGTCATAAAAGATATTTAACATTTATCCCCGTGACACACGCTTTCTCCTTGTCAGACAATACAGTAAATTCAACAACAGAACTATTTTACAGTAAAGACTATTTTTAAACAAAGTCATAACTACAGGCAAAAAAAGGTGCAGCAGTTGCTCTTTATGGCAAAAAAAAAAGCAAAGAAAACGACCCTTAATGTCACTGTCATGTTGTACTGAAAGGCAAATTTATCTCTACTAATTTCAAATGCAACCCTAAGACAATCTATAACCGAGACCAGCTGTCGAGAGGCTTCTCTTTTAGGTGGTCCCTTGGGTAGTTTTTATAGGCATGCTTGGTCATATTTTACTGCTACACCAACATTCTAGTTAAATGGCCCATGATGATGTAGCAGGTCATATGCACATCGTGACTGGGGCTTTCTATATCTTATACCATTGAAGCCTGAAAGAAAGTCATGCATGGCACATCTGCGTTCATGCCAACAGACAAAAGCACCCTGTTATTAAAATATATAAAGTGACCAAGAAAAATTGAGGGGAAGGCTACCAGGTAAAATACAAAGAATGGTGCAATAGTGTATAATGTAGTGAATCGGGAAAAAATGTTTTCAGGGTTAAATTGACTGACACACTCTTTTGTGATGAAGATCTTTTTATTCTTTGCATGGTTTGTTTTCATAATTAGGGAAATATATTTTCAACACAACACTATACACTGCATTTAGAAATGTTAAACAACTTCCTGTTACTTCCTAAATTCTATAGGTCATGGGGGTATCAAAAAAGATTTAAGATTAGGATAAATATTAAGTCAAAAGCAGCTGTGTCTTTATTTTGAGGTCTGTTGACGCTTCCTCTTCTTCTACTTGTTATCCCCTTTCCAGTAAATGAAGGACTATGCCATTCCATTATGCATATTTACAACGATTGATACGAACGAAGAAATGTTTTTTTTTTTTAATGAATTCTCATTATGGCCAGCAGGGGGCAGTGTATAAACTGTTACTTTACCAGCAATACCATGCTGACCCACAAAACATTAAGCATCTGATTTGGTTGGGTTTTTCTAACCTAATGCTGGTGTGGTTTTCATTAGTTTATGAATAGGCATTTGTTATGATAATCTATTCTACATGTTGGTTTAGTGCGAGGTGAGGAACTGACAACCTTTTCAAACTTTAAGATGCAATAAAGAGGAGTAAAATATGTTAATATGCAAAGTGCAACATCTTAGATACATAGATACAAAGACAAGGGGGAGAGTTCCATGTAAAACAAATTTCTGGGTCATTCATTAGATTCCGTTTTATATTTTGTGTAAAAAAGACTGCCATGTGGCTGATTGCTGCTATCCAAACTGCAGCCACAAATGTTTGTGTCGGGTTATTATTATTATTATTATTATTATTATTATTATTATTATTATTATTATTATTATTATTATGCATTTTTTTACTGATTCAGTTTCTTTTTTTAAGACAGGCCATCAGTTCTGAAATGGTTAAACAAAATAAGCACTTTCCGATTTACAAATACAATAAGAGAAAGAGCTTTTTAAGGTGGTTAACTTTTGTTATACGTTATTGGACTGTTGGGGTATGGTCTGGATGACGATATTGTTCAACGCGCATCAAGCATGCATGTTAAGAAATGAACACATTCAGCAGCGTTGATTTACTACAGGCACCAAAATTGGAAAACCGCCGCCCACAAACCCCCTCGAGTTTGTTTGCCAGCGAATAACCTTCCTGGTGTCAAACCCCTAACTTATATTTAAAGCAACACCCTTGGTTTTTGCTTGTCCTGGAGTCCATGACACTAACCTTGCTGCTTCTAGATTCTAGTTTAAACTGGAACCTGTGGTACTGAAAATTCAAGACAAGATAACGTTTCTGTCCTGCAGCGTATGCGCTAATACGGGGGAAACTATGGGGACTTTTAGTTGGTAATTCCTTAAAAAAAAAAAAAGCATAACTTAAAACAACACTAATAATACAAAAATAGTAAATGCATGTTTATTGTGAATATTTGTCACTATCTTTCAATGTTTTGTGTGCTAATGTTGTTGTATTTAATCACGACATATTTCTTATTTTCTTGTTTCGCAAATAACATTTGTATTTTTAGGCAACTACCAATTGTATTGTACCTCCTTTCTGCTGTGGTTACATTGTGCTCGTCCACTGGGGAACATTCTCAAAGTAAGTAGACTTCTCAAAGAAATGACATTGATAATTACAAAATGTTTTGCAATCTATTCACTGAGAATACAACGAGTCAGCATCCAAGGGTGGTTTATAAAAGTGCTTCACGTGTGTTCACAACACACAAAGAAAATATCCATTTCATTTTGTTTGAGAGGAAACGATCATTTTGATAATGGGTAAACTGTAGAAGTCTCTTACATATTACAATAACGCATTGTTGGACATCGTGCTGGCAGGAAGAAGCTTTAACTACAACCTGTTTTGAAAAAGACTGGTCCTTACCACTCTGTACAGAAGCAGAACTATGAAATATCAAAGAAACTTGGAACAGTTGATACGTACAAATCTCAATTCTCTCCTTCAATACCGGTTGCATCAGAATTATATTTAATTCTTAGCCATTTGGTTTACAGTGTACGGTCATTTAAAAAAGACCCACCTTTAAGAACTAGATCATATATATTTAGTACTGTCTTGAAAGTAAGAGCTTAACATTTCAATAGGAAATGATGATGTATTATAGTTATCGCATAATAAATGAGAAACATTACGGTTTACAGAAATGCAAATCAGGCTCTCAGTGTAACTGTTCCACTGTTTCACACCAGTAGCTGTGTAGGGGGAGTTGTCGTACCCAAGCGTAAAGGTGGCTGACAGAGAAAACACATGGAAAGGCTACGTTTATTTGACTTCCCAATGGGGGTCTTAATAGTCTTCAGCTTTCCAAACACAAACCAGCTTTATAGTTTGACATGTCATCCAGATCGTCTCGTATTAAAAAACCAAAACAAACAAACATAAAACAATCATTTCAGGACACACACACACACACACACACACACACACACACACACACACACACACACACACACTTGTCAAAATGTTTGTAACAAAACAAGTTTAAGCCTTATTCAACTTATTCAACTTAACGTAGGCTTATTTATTATTAAGAAGAAGAAGAAGAAGAAGAAGAAGAAGAAGAAGAAGAAGAAGAAGAAGAAGAAGAAGAAGAAGAAGAAGAAGTCCAGTACGACTTTCCAGTGTCTCTACTTTCAGACTCTTCCACAGAGAAGGCATCACTCAATTTGCTTACAAGGGTATCCCATGCAGTTGTGCGCTGCAGAATTGCCGTGGAATCCTTTCGATCATCCTCCACAGTTTTAATAAAATCTTTTATACACTCTATGAAATAAAGTTTTTGCCCCATTGTATATTTTTGCACACGGATACTGGCTACTATTGAAATATGTAATTAGCAATTCTGATTCGTTTCGCACCTTTTAAAGTATACAATACACCTTTGGCTGTATAAACGAATGCATTTGGTTTGTGTGTGAATTAAATAATGACGACTAATACATGTTTATTTTATCGTCTAACGCAGATTCATTAATGTTGGTGGTATTTTAGGAAAACTAGATTATACATGTGACTTATTTGTAAGAAAATTGGAAATATATATTTTTAATGCAATGCAACATTAATATTTACTTTCGTGCGTAAATACATTTCCGTTCATCGTTTTCTTAAGTACAAATCATTTTCATTAAAAAAAATAAAAAAAAAAAAAAATCCTGTTTGGTAGCACACTACGCGGCGACCTAATTCAAGCATTCAAAATTCTAAACGGTACATTTTTACACAGAGAATCTTGAGGGTCTGGAAACAACTCCCCAGTAATGTTGTTGAAGCTGACACCCTGGGATCCTTCAAGAAGCTGCTTGATGAGATTCTGGGATCAATAAGCTACTAACAACCAAACGAGCAAGATGGGCCGAATGGCCTCCTCTCGTTTGTAAACTTTCTTATATTCTAATAAAGAGCTTAACGCTGATCTCCATAATAAAGCTGGGATCTGCTAGTCATAAACTTTGGTCCCCATTTTTTTATTTTATTTTTTTGCAATTGGTACTAAGTTAGTACGCAGCTGGGGATGATCCTGTGATATACTGTATTAGCTAATCCGCACTTTAATCCGCAGCTCCGTACTAAATCTACAACATCGATGCAATTGACCCTCAAGCTCTCCTTTTATGACACGCGCGCATTATTAAGTTTGAATTCCATGATAAACATCTAATCTAAAATTGGAGCCACTTATTATGGGAATGGGATGTACTAATAAATGACATATGGTGTTACATTGTGACAATTCCTGAAGCACTGCTTTATTCTGATCGATCCTATTTGACTGTATTATATAACCCATTGTGGAATGGTTCGGGTATAGTCAACCCGTTTTAGAAGAAGACTTGACGACTATTCCAGAACGAACACAGCAGTTTAGGAATTCTTATTTGGTTTAATGGGTATTGTGTTGGCTGAAAAGCTATGATGATTTATGACTACTTTTCTTTAAAAAGCAGGTGTTTCCGTTACAGGAATATTTACTTACCAAATTGTTCAGCCACGCGACAGGTACATTATGCATCGTTGTATTTTATGATCAAATCCTGGTGGCAAGAAACCAGAAAATAGAATGTCTGCTGTCCTGTCAGTTTTTTAAATATGTATTTTATTTATTGTGTCAGTGTACAAACCACTTTTTTTTAGGGATTCCTCACAACCGAAATGAAGGAGGGATGTGTCCTCAAATAAAAATTGACGAGGATGATTTGCCAGGTGAAGTAGACAAACTAATAAAGAAATAAAATGTATTTTGAATTAACCCACGGTTTGATTGACACGCACTGCATTTACTAAAATAATTATTTTTCTCTTTTTTTGTTATAGGATTTGATATACTTTCTCAGTATCACTTAGGCACAGCTGCTACATTAGGAGGTGTGCAGACTGTGGCTGGATCTACACCTATGCAGATTGCCTATAGAATTGGACCTGAAGCAAACTATAAAATAAGAACGAGGTAGTCTTACATTCAAAGGCCGTATAAGCATACATAAGGCGAGCAGCGCCATCTAGTGACAAAAAAGGATTCTCATTCCCTGGCCATGGTGCTGAAGCTAAGTTTCTTCAGAACTTTTCCTCCTATGAGTATTTGCTATATCACTTTTTTTTTTTTTTAATCGGGATACTTGATAGTATGTTTTTGTTTTTGATTGCTTGAATATCATCTAAAACCATGGAGTCCACACCAACAATATTGAGGATGTAATATGTTGTGTACGGGTGTGTCTACAAAATCAGTTTTTGCAATGTTTGCTAGTTTAACTAAATTATTTATGACACATTGCAAAGTATTCCAATTGTATAGTAAAATATTCTCTGGTCGTGTGCAGGTCGGCGTACCCTCTGGGACTACCAGAAGAATTTTCCTTTCTCACAACGTTTCGCATGAGTGGCAGCACCATTACTAAGAATTGGAATATTTGGCAGATTCAAGATTCCTTCGGCAACGAACAACTTGCAGTACGAGTTAACGGCGGGACACAGTCCTTGGAATTCTCGTGCACCACAAGGAATAATCGACCTCAGACGATTATCTTCTCATTTCTACCGTTCCTATTCGATTCTGAATGGCACAAAATCTTAATAAGTGTTGAAAGGGGCGCTCTGACACTTTTCATTGACTGCATCAGGATAGACTCGCACACACTTCTCCCAAGAGGCTCAGTAAATCTCGATGGCTTTACCCTGATGGGAAAACTAAAGGACACCCCTGCGATTGCTGTGCCGGTATTTATATTCACTTAAAAAAACATACTACTACTACTAATGTGTAACTACATTTAACACGCAGACAACTTTTTAGATTTTAACAGAATCTCTGTTTTTCCTTTATTTACCATGGTATTTACCATTTTAAAATACTATTTTTCTCTATATTAGAATCCCAAATGGCATTACATGAGCATATAGAATCCTAATTGCCAGGTACTTGCTGATTGCGAAAAAATCCAGTGTAGCCGCATCCTCTCCGTTGGTCCTCTCAGCTTCATACTATTACCATCGACATGGATCAGGTGGGGAAAACAGAGCTGAAAGGGCACTGCCTCACACATTATAGAACCAGGAAGCACTAAAAACACCCGTGAACATATTTGATTTTCTGAACACACACACACACACACACACACACACACACACACACACACACACACACACACACACACACACACACATATATATATATATATATATATATATATATATATATATATATATATATATATATATATTAAAAACCCAGCATGGAACTGGACACCCCCCGTTTTGGGTTTTTGAAATCGTTCTCTGAATCTCCGACACAGGGTTTTGTAAATTGTTGGAAAAAACATCTCTTGACTTTTCTTTGTCTGTATAAGAATTGTTCAAATAGGTTCTTCCACATGTTCTCTCCCTCTTAACAGAGAGATTAATATAGGAGGGGGAGGGGGTATTCATCAATCAGCTAGTTTGTTTAGCTCAACAGTAAAATGTATAATATACTAAGAGGTTAATTTCACGGACGCTTCATCGGTGATATAAAATGCTAATCAATGGGTGCCATATTCCACCGGGGCAAAAACAACTTATTATTTTAAGTTAAAGTAGGCAAAGGCACTTGTCGAAACGTTTACTGCTTTGATTTAGTGTCTGTATTAATCTGAATGTTAGGAACATGTTTCAATTAAATGAAGCTAAATATACACTTTTGAGCATGTATAAAATTACTGGTAACGGTAGTAAACTTATTACGTGGTTTGGTGCAGGCCTTGAACGTGTTACACACCAATCGGCTACACACTCACAGACTCCTCTCCTTTAAGGAGTCTGCAGGAAACAAGTTCCGTTCATTACTGTTTACACAAGAGTGTTGTTTAAATTGCGTTTGTGTGTTACAAGACATTTGCTGATGCGTAATAATAGACTTTTATATTAAAGCGTAGCCGTTATTATGATAACTAAAACAAGCAGTGCATTTACTAAAAGATTCGAAAGCTGATTGTGCATTTTACCTGAAATTCAATATATCAGTTTCAGTTGACCTGCATGGACCTCTGACGTGACAAAATGCTAAACGTGTCTACATGCTTTTCATCCGCTAGATGGCGAAATGTACAATGATCTATATATATATATATATATATATATATATATATATATATATATATATATATATATATATATATATAATTAGAACATTATATATTCTCTTGTCTCTCGACTCTCATTTTTAATTTTCAACCCTTTAATAATTCAACCCTTTAATAAAGCAAACATTCCCTGTCATGGGTACAATTTGCAAGCTGAAGGAATAACCGGCTTTCTATATTTGAGCAGCCCAGGAAAGTTTCATGGTAACAAAATAGGATAAAAAAAAAACAAAAAAACAACAGTATTTACACTCTCACGGGAATTTAGTTAAGCCTGAATTTTGTCCTCGGTCGGAATTTGAGCAGAACTAGCATTATTATCTACTCTTCTTCTGAAATATACATCATTTAAGAGAATTACGTGCTTAACATTGTTATTGGTAAGATATACATTAAAACATATTATGACCTTAGTACTACCAATATGACATATTTAATTATTTTAATTGTTTAAATAACGGTCTGGCTTCAATACCTGTACACCTCACAACACATAACCCAGCTTACAGAAATTATACTATAGGCCATTTTATTGTTTTTAGGAAAAAAAGGTAATAGGATATATTAGTGTAGGCCTACCCACTATTTTACTTGTCTCAAATATTCGGATATTAAAATATTATCAAATGCATTTGACTCCTTTTAGTTTTAGGATATGGATGAGTTTATTAGACTAATAACCCACTTTTAATTCACAAAGTTGAATGAAAGTCCCTTCATTGCGTTTAAGGATGAGCATTTCAAACGGGGTGACTTTGTAGGCCTTCCCAAAACCACCTTCATTCAAATGTGGCTGAGGATTTCTACAGGAAGGTGTGAAATATCACGGGGAGATATTATCCAGTTAGAAAAATCGGCTACTGTACACATGCTCAGACCTTCTGAAATTTAAAAAAGAAAAAAGAAAAAAATCTATGCAGTTATGGATTCGTTTTAAAATTATTTTTAAAAATTCTCAAGGAAACCTTCAAATGTACCAAACTGAATATTAATAAAACAAATCGTGTTTACTGGTTAAAAAACAAAATTTATGTCACTAAATTGATCATGACAAGAATACATTTTTTGTTGTCTACATTAAAAATAATCAATTAAGTCTGCAAATACTGCATTTAAAATACTAAGCTTCAGTCAAACCGCAGAATATTTTGCAATAACATAATTGTCAAATTATGAAATATTACCGGTATTTTATATTCAAAACACCCTGGGTGTGAGATATTAGTAATATTTTTGTAAACGTAAAATGTGGATTTGCAGTGTTCATTTTTAATAATAGAACAGTAAAATGGGATATACAAGCAACTACAGTTTTGGTTTTGGTTTGCAGTTTGAACTTCAGTGGATGTTAATTCACTGCGATCCAAAACGACCACAAAGAGAGACGTGCAACGAACTGCCAGCCAGAAGATCGGTAAGAAATATACTTTAATAACAACAACAACAACACGTTGCTTTTTTCATATTCCACATATGATATCCCAAGCTCACATGCTGATTCTGGGCTGATAAACACCACGGTTTGTTCCAAAACGAGCAAAGCTAATTCAATAATTGAACCATTTCGCAAGGTTATTGCTAGAAATTAGTTTCCAATTCATTAAAAAAAAAATACCCGCTGACTTTACGGCCCATACCTGATCTTCTTTTGTATTGATATTTAAAGACGCATGTTTTCAATTGATTCACCAATAAAACATTTCGCATAAATGGTTAAGCACGCCCTGTCACAAATTCCCCTTCCCACCGGTCAGGTTCCGTCCAATCACATCTTCAAACCAAGCATGTCATGAATAAACATGAGCTTGTGGAAGCTATACTACAGCTTACCTTTCTGTCAGTGGTAGGGGATTCAGTTGGGGAATTTCAGTAGGGGCTCCAAGAGTCCAAATAAGACCAGAAAAAGGACATATTTGCTTTCTAGCTAGCCATAGGGGGAACCATGGCTAGCACCACCAGAAATCCTGGACCTCTCCTTATAGTCATTTTGCTTCAGATTGTCTTCATTTGTTCAGCTCAAGTAAGTCTATTTTTTCCCTTTTCCCTTTTCAGATTACCCAGAGAGAAGTTGAGGTGAGTTCAAAAAAGCTTGTATAATGAAACACTTTCTTTAAAGTGAGCAAGGACTTGCTGAATTATATATATATATTTTTTGGTAGTTTTTAAATTCAAATCTGCAAACATAGGCATATATTAAGAAAGGGAGTGCTTTACACACCTTGTACAAAATAAACACACACACACACACACACACACACACACACACACACACACACACACACACATATATATATGTGTGTGTGTGTGTGTGTGTGTGTGTGTGTGTGTTTATTTTCTACAAGGTGTGTAAAGCACTCCCTTTCTTTCTTAATTAAACTATTGACAATATAGCTGAACCTGTAAACAGCGTAGTTATTAAAATTAAATGCAAACATGTAATATATCTATGTTTATTAATTAATTAATTAATTAATTTAATTATTTATTAACTATTAATAACATGACATACTGAAAATTCCCTTATATAATTTACCACGCTATTTTTGCATGGTATTTTTGTTGTTTTTTCATGCTTTACTTTGGTTATACTTTGCATTTACCATAGTTTACCCTACCATGTTTATTACCACACCTCTCTGTGCTTTACAATGCTTACCCATGGTTTACCATGCTTTCATTATATAAGTTTACACTGCGATATAAGATGACCAAGTTGTATAAGCATATAGCAGCCCCTATTACAAAAAGTGAGCATTCCTCTAGATTCACAATTATTGGAATCTGCTAAACTACCTATTGCTGCGTAACGCATCTCCGTTTTGAACTTGCGTAATACACACCGAAGTTTAAGCTTACTAGAACTGTATATCTGGATAGCCATGCAGTTATACAATACGTTATATTTTAATAACGTTTCATTATATTTTCATTTTAAAGTTTTAGAAAGAAAGAAAGAAAGAAAGAAAGAAAGAAAGAAAGAAAGAAAGAAAGAAAGAAAGAAAGAATCTTCTGTCTTTTCGAGGTTAATTTCATTCTAGTCTTCTTACGGTGGAACACACTCTTTTTGTTGTGAACATAGTTACTATTGTATTGCGGCTCTTACAGTGTCTAGGGAATGGTAATCATCATATAATGTCTCTTATACATGAAACCATAACGACCTCCCTTAAATGCAGAAATTCACTTTTAATCATTTTTTTTTTATTTTTTTGTTTTACATTTTATTTATTTATTTAATATATAAAAACAGAGAGGCCCAGTTGGTCCCCGAGGTGCACCTGGCCCCATCGGTCCTGCAGGCGTCCCTGGAATCGATGGCATAGATGTAAGTCCCTCCTCGCCCTCAAGTATTTGTTACCAAGTTGATGTTTGTCCATGTAAACAGTTTTCTTTTGATAGTCGAAACTAAAGTAACACACAATTGTATTCCCATAGTGTTTTTTTTTATTGTTAATTTACTGTATTAATAACAGCTAATTTACCATTTGTATTACCTCCGAATTGAATAGCCTTTAAAGTAAATACAATAGCCTTTTGTGTATTGAAAACAGACAGAGGGTACATTGTGTTTGAACTTATATATATATTATATATATATAATATATATATATATATATATATATATATATATATATATATGTATATATATAAAAATCTTTATTCTTTATTATTTATTTATTTATTTATTTATTTTAGGGTGAGGAGAGGTGAGGATGGCCCAACAGGTCCCCCCGTAAGTATATAGGTCTACGAGTAAAACAAAAAACAAACAAACAAACAAACAACAAACAAACAAAACAAAACAAAACAAATTAAAATTATTAAAACGTTTTTTAATATTACTGTTATTAATAAATCAAAATACAAATTTCAGGGCCCAGATGGCGATCTAGGGAAACCCGGATCAGCAGGATTACCAGGCAAGCCAGGAGCTGATGTACGTATTATTATTATTATTATTATTATTATTATTAATAAACGTTACTGTTTTCTACTTGACCTCATGATGACTGATGTCTTTCAATAATGACTTGTAGGGGAAGAGTCTGCACAATTGCACTAATTCTCTGGCTTTTCAATGTCGCCTGAAAAATATACTCACTGTACTGCCTAGGTCTGCTTCAACAGCTATTGAGTGTTTTGTGAGGAATGTATCCAGAACTGAACTTTACAAGGAGACTCCCAAGAACCTCCCGTTGAAGGTTTGAACAGTAACCTTTTTGTTTGAGCCTAGGCAGGAGTTGCCAGTTACTTAACGGCGTCCCCCAATGCGATTAGACTCAAGGAGATGGAAAAATAAACCAATACGCTGTTTGCATTTTGCACAATGGTGCTGAATGGGATAACAGCCTGACAAGAACTGCCCAGTCCCTGTACTGGGCACGCAGTGTAAGCTAAAAACGGTATTGTTCAGAGCGAGGACGTTGTTTGGTTTTAGCACGAGATACTCAATAAAGTCAAGATAATAAAAACAATGACAACTTCGTTGTAAACAAGTTACTGACAAAATCAATGAATTTACCGGTATACAACTGAAGAAAAACTACAACAACGCCCCCCACACTTTATTAAGATTTGCTGATAGTGAGATAAATACAAAGATAAGCAATAAAGTTTCTAATAAATACTTAAATAGCAGAAAAAATACTGTTATGAAAAAAGAAAAACCCTAAATTGCGGTGAAAACTGCAATACTGGGACTACTGTATCTCACATGTAGCAAATAAACACTGGAATGAACGATAAAGTTACCCACGTGATTTGAACATTTCTAGCGTCAGATAACTTATAGTACAGTTATACTTACAGTACAGTTATGGGTTTTTATAGCTATAAACACACTAGCCAGAGTACTCCGGAACCATCACAATGCCCTTTACAATAGGGGCAATAGTTCAAAATCAGTGTTTCACCCCATGCAATACTTTTTGTTTATATAGCAGACCCAATCCTGTTTAACTACACCGTGTAACAATTTTTTTTTTTGTTCCTGGGTAGTAAGTGTTATTTCCTAATTGCTTATGCCTCAAAAGTATAGAAAATGGCTATTATTCCCCACAAAGTTTGCTTTTGTGACCAGGACAGTGATATTTCAAAATATCACTATTTCCAATGGGCAAATGGGCAAATGTGTGTCTTTTCGTTCACATAAAGTCAGAAAAAAACAACATATGAATCCAAATTAACATGTATTTATACTAAAGTAATATAAAAATGACTACAAAAGATTTAGAAAGTGAGTAGTTCCTGGTCAGATTTAAGCAAAGTCTGTATTTAATTATAGCCATTTTCTATAATCTTGAAAAATACTCAATTAGGAAATCACTTGTAGTCATTTTTGTATTACTTTAGTATAAATACTTGTTAATTTGGATTCATATGTTGTTTTTTTTCTGACTTTATGTGAACGAAAAGACACACATTTGCCCATTTGCCCATTGGAAATAGTGATATTTTGAAATATCACTGTCCTGGTCACAAAAGCAAAGTCTGTGGGGAATAATAGCCATTTTCTATACTTTTGAGGAATAAGCAATTAGGAAATAACGCTTACTACCCAGGAACAAAAATTGTGTTACATAGTGTTATGTCTAGATTATAAAAATTTTAGCCGAAGAATAAGGCAACAGACTCATTTTTAAACAAGTTTGGCTTTAAAAATGATATAAAATATATTCTTGGATAACTGGATACCAATTATTTCTAAATAAAAATACGTTAAAAATATAAAAATATAGCAAGGTCCCTTTTCTGTGAAAACTGAAAGTCCTCTCCAACTGTATTAAGTTACAGTCATTACTTATGGTTCTGGGTTCTGTTGCCCCATTTCTCTATATCTGTTATACCAGCTCACGAGTTTGCTTTGAGCTTGCCTGGAGACGCTAAATGGCAGCACTGAACAGACTTCCTTGTTTCATTTTCATCAAGTTATAGACTCAGCTGGCCCCATCTCTCTCTCTCTCTCTCTCTCTCTCTCTCTCTCTCTCTCTCTCTCTCTCTCTCTCTCTCTCTCTCTCTCTCTCTCTCTGTCTCTGGCACTCTCTCTCTCTCTGTCTCTCTCTCTGTCTCTCTCTCTCTCTCTCTGGCTCTCTCTGTCAATATTTTCATTGTGGTGAACATGTTGCTATGCATTAAGGATGTTTGTTTTTTGTACCAAGAAATGAGCATCATATATTTCTTGGATGCTTTAGAGCTGATGATTTTATGATGCTATGTCACGTGACTTTTGTTGACTCCACCCACTTACCCATCCCCACCCCCAACTCAGACATCGGTATCAAGTGAAATGACTATGACATGTTTACACTTACCTGTATGTGTTTTGAATTTCTCTCTCTTTTTTTTTTTGTTAGATATTTTTTTACTGTTAAAAACAGTCATTTAAGGATCAAAACATTTCAGATCATTTATCCAACAACATAAATAGTTAATATATACAGTTTCTAACTCAAGTACAGTTTTGAATAAAAACTTGTTAGAACCAATGCATGAACTGTCTGTGACATTGTGCTTGCTATCACAATGTAAAACAAGTATATGCACAGTTAAAAAACAATTTGCGGAATGAATAATAGTTTGCAAAATACATAATAGCTTTTATGAATATCAGCAATTAACATACAACTTTCATGTCTTTCTTTCCTGTTGCAGGGGTTAACCGGCCCTGATGGAGATGCTGGCCCGGACGGTCCACCTGGGCAAAAAGTAAGTGCTTCAAAAATAGGCCTTTTTCTGTTTGGCATACTTCAAGAGTAAATTGAGCAATCCACACATCACTATCACTGCATTTCAGTGAGTGTTACTTTTCTAAAGTCATTTTTCATGGCAGTTAACTCTTAATCATTGTTGTTCCTGCTGTATTTGCTCAGTTGCTGTTTAAGGTCTTTTTTTTTTATAAATAATTCACTATGAGGCCCTTATATTACAACATGTAGCACAAAGGAAAAGTCTGTTGTTTTTTGGGGTTTTTTTTTGGAAAGAAATGGACAGACGCTGTAATTGTCAGTACAAAGCAGAAGTCCTTTTTATTCTTCTAAATAACACTCAGTCCCTATGTACTGAGACCACCTCAAAACAACCCCCCCACCCCCACACACACTTTTATTATCACTTTATCTCTCTAGACTCCCAGTACCTGCCCTCCCTACTCGTTCCTACTCCAGTCACCCTCACAGCCTCTAACTGACTCTTTCTCTGGCTAACTCTCCTAGGCCTTAATTGAAGTGAAACTGTACAATCTGTCTTCACTCAATCACTCTCACTAACCACTCTGCTCCCTTGCGTAATTGTCCTTCTCTTATATCAATCAAACCAGGCCCACCCCTTGACCCACTCTCTCACCAATCAAACAGACAAACAAACATAAAAGAGTCCCTTCAGGGCGCTGTGCCCTCTACAGTCTCCAGGTCGCTACAGTATATAAAATAATTTAAATGGTATATAAATAGATAGAAACTACACTCAATAATTTCAATGTGTCTTCCTCTAACTAAGTTGTTGCTTGAGGGGATGTACATTTTTGTCCCCATGTAACTGCGATTTCACTTCCTCAATACCTCATTACCTCATTGCTTTCAAAGGGTGTCAATTATAAGGGACCACACAGGCCACATTGTGAAATTACCTGCCTGAAGTAATATTTTCTCAATATTTACATACAATACTTTGATGTGGTTTCACAAAAGGCACTACTACAATAAAAGTCCATGTCATATTGCATTATAAAGTGACCATTCTTGCAGGTCTACTCCCTACTGTTTCAAGGCTGTTGACAAGTCAGGTTACCTCTACCCTGAGATAGCACTCTGTAGGGTTAAGAGGATATTTCATATGCTGCTCAATATTTGTACTAGATTGAAATTATTCCAATGATATATACTATAGAAATACTGTAATATAATTCAGGTATATAACAAGGAATACCATAAAATGTGTAGTTACTTTAAATGCCTGCTCGTTATGTGCATTGTGCTGGAAAGACAACATGTGATGAATTTATGTTTTGTTTTCTAGGGTGAACCTGGTCCAGCTGGACCCCGTGGATCAGCAGTGAGTAGAAAGCTCTCTTATTACATGATAGAACATGGACAAAAAAGTTATTTATAATACAGCACTTGCACATTCTACATTCTAATGTGAGGGCATTGAAGGTGTAAATACATATGAATCCCATAGATCAGATCTTATACCACTTGAATAACTGAACTTGTTACTAGCAGAACCATGATATTTACATAGGATGTAAAAGCAATTCAGAAAATTGCCCAAGCTTATTGTGCTACTACTACAAATAATAATAATAATAATAATAATAATATATAATAATAATAATAATAATAATAATAATAATAAAGTTTCTCAATGGCACTGTAGCACTTCTGTGGATAAAGAGCTGTAATGACTGACCTTGCAATGGCCAAAAATTGTGCTGTAAGTCTGGATAGTTCAATGAACCCACCCTCTGTGGAAGCATAACATGGCATTTTGATTCAATTCATGCCCCCGTGGTGAAAACTATCTCCCTTTTGCTAGTATATAAACTGCACACATGTCACCGTTTTTAAACATGCATATTCAGCAATTAATTATTATTTTTTAAATTTATTTCAGGGTTCAGGGCCAGATGGACCTCCTGTAAGTATAACATGGTGCAGAGACACATTTGTCCTAAATAAATAAGATGTGGCCCATACAGTAGACTCTGTACCAGTTCAGATTAGTGATTTGTTGGAGTACTGGTACTAAAAATGCTTTGTCTGCTCTTCATTCAATGTGTTTGATATTCCTCCAGTTTATGTTACAACACAAAAATCAATAATAAACTTTTGGAAAGTCAGAGACAGTTTTTACGCACTTACTGCAGAATTATTATATTGAAGTTTGTCCACCTGCCATCAGAATGCATTTCATTACGATAGCTTAGTCTGGATTACAGGTCAATTTGAACAAAAGGTGTCTGCATTAATGAATCTTCAGTATTTGCTTCTGACATGAGTCTGTATATTGTTAAATGAAATTCCTTTGCAGGGTCCACCAGGTCCAGGCGGGCTTCCAGGAGAACTTGGACGTGTTGGAATCTTGGTGAGTAAAGTTTCCAGGAAGTTTTGACTGTATCCACTTTTTTGATTCCCTAACAGCGTAGTTAAAAGTGTAAAGCCTCACTGTCAGATCTGTGCAGGCAGAGGGAGTTGTGCAGATCCCTTTTTAATCAAGTCAGAACACATTTTAATCAAACTCTTTCCAATTACCCTTCAATTGATCCAGTATGTTAATTTCTGATCAAGAGGGAAAAGTAATTTTTTTATAGGCTTACTACCAAATCACTGGCAAGAAGAAACATTACAAAAATGACACAACATTCTTAGAGTTACATTCTGTAGTCAAAGATAATAGTCTTATAGAACTTGTCTGTTGTTTGACATACAGTAGAAGCTGAATTGGTAACATTCAAGTTTAGTTGCACTAAAACCCCATTATAACTGCAGTTTAACATTGAAAACAAAATGCATCTGATTTAGTGGCTAGTGTTCCAATCTGCAGTCATTTATACTCCTATTGGATATCCTGTTATTCAATCATGTAAATAGTCTTTGAAGAATCTGGAGGAACATTATCAATCACAGCCTTCACTTTACCAGTCAAGAATGGTCCACGTTGCTAGGCAGAAAGGTACGATAATACTTTTTGACCCTGGTACCTTGAATCCGGTCATACCCACTCAACGGTCATACCTTATGCAGCGCTGTTTATATCATAAGTAATGCAGTAGAGGCTTACCATTGGTTATTTCCTACAATCGCATGTAGATAGTCTTCACATCTTAAAAAAAAAGTCTTCTGATGAATATTTTTGTTTCTTCCTTGAGAATCTTTATTATTAGGTATAATTGATGTCTGGAAGCCTAATAAAATCAATGTAGTAAACACTGTACTGTAGCATGAACTAATAGTTTTTTTCTGATAATATCTAGGGTGATGCTGGAGTTAGAGGGCCTCCTGGTCCCCCTGGTTCCCCTGGGCCTCGAGTAAGTTTAAATGGTTTTAGTAATTATCAAAGGATTGTGCTTGGTGCCTCACTTCCTGGACTGTCATGTTTTGCAACACATTGCATGATATATTAAATACTCAGTTAATGCTGCAGGTTCAACAATGGGACTAGCCAAGCCTATTTCTTATTTTTTTGTTTTTAACCCTGAACACTTAAAATGCCTCTTTTTATTGGCATGCAATTCAGAAAAAAAAGTAATACCAGGAGGATGATACTCAAGTAATCTTCTTAAATTCCTTTTTTAAGAAGAACATTCACTTTTAGTCAGAATTCAAATTAAACAGATTTGTACTTAGAACAATAGAACAATACAGAATTAAAAAAAATAAAAAAATTACGGACACATTTTCTTTTTTTAAATTGGCTTCTTGTTTTAAATGCTAATTTTCTCAGGTGCTGCTCCAAAACATCTTAGATAGAAATTATACTTCCTTCAAATTTATAATGTAGCCACACAAATAATATAATTGAATCAGGTTAATTGTTTTGTAAATGCAATTGAAGATTCAAATCCTCTCTTTGTTTTAGGGTGCTGCTGGACTTCATGATGGCAGTGGAGAGTTGGTAAATGCGGTCTTCATTTTTGTATTTAAACAAGGCAAAACACATGCTTCTGCTGAAACAGGTTACTGATTATCTTTAACTCGGCTTTGTTTTTTTGTAGTGTCCCAATGCCTGCCCTCCTGGCTCCCCAGGCCATCCTGGTCTCCCAGGAATGAAGGTGAGTTGTTTTTCAAGACAATAATTAGATTTGAACAATGTTATAGTGGTAGTGAAATACATGTTTTAGAGTTAGTTGTCTCAGAGAGAACTGTATCCAGGTTGGAATATTTCCGTGGGCATTACCGTGACCTTTACTCTTTTCTTCTTATTTTCCTCAAATTACACATTAAGTTGGTTTGACATTGCATTCCTATAGCACAGTGTTTCCTAATACCTAAGACACTGTTTTTGTTCCAAAAGGTAGTGTTCCCTCCTCCACTTCTTACAACACCCGCTATTGAGTATTGGTCCCACATTCAAGCACTGACCAGGCCGAACTCTACATGATTTCCCATGTCTGATGAGAATACAGTAACAGCACCACACAGGACACTGAAGGAGAAGAATGTGACAGGAATGCATAAAACACATTGTAATACTATAGTAAATATTGAAATATGCCTGTTTTACTTCAATGAGGATGTTGATCTGTAAATATTGAATATTCTTTAGGGACATAAAGGTGTAAAAGGAGAATCAGGTGAACCAGGAAAGCAGGGACACAAGGTAAGACCACACTTCTGGAAGTCCTTATTTGATCAAATAATGGTAATAAAAAAAAACAAAAAAACAATGGGGTTCAATAAAGGTAAATGGCAGCACTTATGCATACATAAAATTGTATACAATAGAATTTAATTTATCCACACTCCAGCAAGAGCACCTATACATAAAAGGGTATAAAGAAGAACTTAATTTATCCACACCCTAGTTAGTGGCCAAACAACAAAAGGTCCAGTCAGGCTTAAAGCAGGTTAAGGATAACAGCTTTAGGATGGGTTTTTGCCTACACACCACTAAGAAGAACAATAACACAACTTTGTTGTTTTCTGAAGTTAGAGAAGTATCCACATTTCTTGCTAGGTGGAATTATAGTCTTTGTGAGAACACTTTTTATGCATGTTATTTATCATACATTGTGTGGTAATATTGGTACAATGCAGGTGAACGTTATCCACCTCTTGTTTCATAGGGTGAAGAGGGTGACCAGGGGGCCTCTGGGGAGGTCGGTGCACAAGGCCCTACAGTAAGTATTTAAATGTGTTCCTCTCATTGTTACAGTGTTTTCTACAGTGATTTAAATACAACCCTCTATACTGTATAGCTGATTTAAATACATTTCGATTGCGTACAGTCTTAAAAACAATAAAAAACATAAGATAAGGTGCTGATTGTATTTTATTATTGTATTTTTTCTTTAAGCCTCTTATAGATTTCATCAACACAATTTATTTGTTCTTCTGTTTAACTGGGAATACCCATCTTTGCTAATCATCTTTTTTTTTTATCCGATGTGTAGGGTCCTCAGGGTATAAGGGGAATCACAGGCATGATGGGACCTAAAGGTGAAAGGGTATGTATCATTTCATTTCTTACTGTACCTCTCAAATTTGAAGTTCAGTAGCTACAATCCACTTCCAAAATGCATCATCACTTAAAATGAACTTTTTTACACCTTATAAAATGTGTTATCAGATACAATATATACAGGAAATACCTTTTAATGGAACAGCTGAATATGTATCTAAAATACTTATACCATAAATGTATATTTGATATACATGTACAGCTGACTCAGTAGAAAGGTATCACCAAAAACAAACAAAACAAAGTTGTTTTACTTCTCGTACGGTATATGGATCTGGATGGCTTGTAATTCTAAGGTTAGTATATATGGAACGGCCATGCGCATACAGTAACTCTGTGGGATTACATGAGGTTAACTGCAAAAACTGTTGATTATGAACAACAGTAAATGAATTTGATTGACCTTCAGACAGTCCTGTTTTAAACTGCTTTACTGTGCATTCTAAAATGAGTAATTTCATTTGGTCAGTGATGATCAAGAGTGAAGAATGGAGTGGCTGCTGTGTGGTGGGGGTACTCTGCTGGTGTATGGGTCGTTTTGGATGCCCACATTGCATCTGTGTAGGAACTGAACAGTTTAGCTGACAAGGCCACACTTCAGAGATGATAATGCAAACCCACAGAGCTGCTACTGTTTGGGACAGATTTCATGAGAATTGAGTCTGACACTTCTCCTGGTTGGCACAGACTCCAGACCTCAGTTTTGTTCATTAATGTACAGGATGAAATGCTGTGCATATCACAGATGATCTTTGTCATCAAGCCTACCTGAACTTGAACACCCACATGGATGACAGTCCTGCCATACCTCCTTATCGTATTAGAGAACATTCTGGATCCAGTGCCACAATGAATGCAATCATAGCCAAAGCCAACACACTGTGCTGCTTTTGGAGTGTGGAGTTTACAGTCCATTTAGAAAATGAATATTTGAAAAAAGTAACAGTGATTCTTATCCAAAAGGTTTTTTATTGTCTCAGAGCCATAATTAATGCTCCAAAAGTGTGTTTCCATTTAAAAATAAACACAATGCCTATTACAAACCAACTTTAATAATTATATAAAACCTTAACCAAAATAGTGTTATTGCATATTTGAACTGAAAACCTGAGTGATTATTTGTAGAGTAAGACTCAATGACTTCTCTTTCTAGGGTGCGCGTGGACATGATGGTGAACCAGGTCCTCAGGGTCTGCAGGGTGCAACTGTAAGTGGATTTCTAAGTGTCTGTCTGTCTGCCTTTCTGTCTGTCTGTCGGATTTTAGACAATGGTTCATCAACATCATATAAACATACACCACTGCTGGAGCCTATCTCCAATCCATAATTAAATGTTGTCCTCCTGTGCATGAATTAAGTACAATGCATATAATGCATTTTCCCCTGTTTACCAGACTGGGTCTAAATAAGACAGATACAAGATTTAGATACCAAAGCTTTGTCCAAAGGCTAACCACCACTATGCAATTTGATAGTGACTAGTATAATCAGGCACTCTCAGCAAGCCATATTCAGTTAAAAGTAGGCCTACGGAGTCTGATTAGCACAAGTATGTTCCCCTCTGACAGAACCATCTCGGCTTTATTTGGTATAATGCTTTTTGGTAAGGATGACCTACCCTGTTGTAATAGTATTGGCAACAGTCTTGCTGGCTCTTTAAGCGTTTTGTAAAACTTACTTCTCTGCAATCCTTTACATTTTTTTGGAACCTTAATAAGTAAATTCCTATAGAACATTGATTGTTCAGCCCCAGATGTTTATAATGGAACATTAAACACAAAGAACTAAAAGGGCAATTTAATCAGTGCAGATGACAAAAAAATAAAAAAAATAAAAAAAATAAAAATCTGCATTTTCACAGCTTCATGTCACCCTTACTGTGATAAATTAGATAAAACATTAAAATAGTCCAGTCTAATCTTGTAAAGATGCTTGTAAAAACTCCATAATGCATCATATAAGATATTCCATAAATATATTTCACAAGTAAATAAAAGTCACATGGTCGTTGCTGACGCAATCCTGCGCTTTCTTTAAATGGGGAAGTATGTTGCTTCTGCATAGTCCCTACTGACTTGGCTTTGTTAGATCACAAGACCATAAGCTTCGTTAAGACAGCCAGCAGTGAAATCATTACAATATATATACCCCAAAAGCAGTGCCCCTTACAGACATTGTTATACACTGTACAATTTTATATTAAAGGAAATCTGAAGATTCAGGATTCCATATGATTCATGTAAAACAAAGGCAAAACAAAATGATCAAAGGTACAAGGGTCAATAATAACAAAATAGTAGAAATAGTACATCGCAAATAAATAATAATTTTTCTGGACAATCCCTCTCTTTTTCTTTTTAAATGTAATTCTAAATGAAATGTGCATTGATTGTGCAAACTTAAGTGCAGTCGTCCTGAATATAATTGTTTTATTTTTTTGTGCAATGTATTCCCTGGTTGTTAAAGTGTGTAAGACATTTTTTTTTAATGTATTGACTATTTTGATATTCTGATTTTTATACACATTTAGAATTTGCTTAACCAATTTTAATGTCTTTTGCGCTTAGGGTGATCAAGGTCAGAGAGGCGTAATGGGTGAGACTGGGCCAAAAGGGGACGTTGTAAGTAGCAAAATCTTTCTTTTTGTTCTCCTCAAGTTATCTGTAAATCCAGCATTGCAACTATTCTGTTATTCCTACAATATGTTAATAAATTCCCGTGTATTAGGAGCCACACCTGTATCTTTTTGATATAATAATTAGAATGACGGTTCATTACTGGTGAACTATTTTTATCTTTGCAATGACGGGATCTGCAGGCATGTTAGTCTCTGAAGACAAAAATGAAGTCACTGCCATGTCTCTAGATCTCAGCATTGCATTGTTTACCACAAATGAACAGCCAGGCACTGTGGGAAATCTAGGGTACTGGCAGGAAAGTTCCAGTTGTTTTTGTTTATAATGCCTGTGGGGTTGGTCTTAACTAGGGGGAACATTTTTAACCCCCCAGATGGTGATTACATTTCTACAGTTATACCAGTACACTCTATGGTGGCTGACCTGCACCTTACAGTTTCCAGAGACTCAGCATTAGGATCTAAGTCACATTGTGATGGTTTTATTTTTAGTATGAATTACCAATATATACTGAAGCCTTATCACTGTATGCATTTTACTGGAATGCATGTTTTTTTTTTGTTTTTAGTTCTCTACTTCCTAAATCACATTGAAACTAGTGTATATTCTAGATATGGAACCAATATTGTTAATGTGTATATTATTGTTTAAATACTTAGCCAACAGTTTAAAATGTAACAGCATATATTAATAAATATGACAGATTACATGGAGGGTTTAACACTGTATTTGCATCTTGTGGATCTGATGACAGTTCATAGATAAAATTAGCATTCACCATCAAACCGCCTTGATGGAATTCCACTGTATTGTAATACACTCCCTGCTCTCTACTGTGCTCTATTTCAGTATTTATGGTATTTATATATTCTTGATATGATCTGTGAAATGTTTAGTTGTGTTTTGTGTTATGCCTATACCCACCACAGCTTTCTTATTTTTCATTTTCTAGGGGCCTCAAGGTCCAAGAGGAATTTCAGGGCTTCCAGGTTCAAAAGGAGAATCTGTACGTGTATTATTTCATTGTTTTGCATTAGTACTACTCACTGGATTACAAACATATACAACGTGTTGTTTTATTAACTCATTGTAGTAATTTAACAAGTAATGTTATGCTTGCATTCATTCTTTTTGAAGAAAGGACAGTCATAGATTCCAAGCCTTATACATATTCTTGCAAGACTACATGCCCTTATCACTTAACTATGCAGCTTGAGAGTCTGTCTTTTCTCAGGAAAGTTGATTTCGTTAGGCCTGTGCAATCACAGTCCCCTGTTGTTAAATACACAGAGGCTGGCATATCGACATACAGGCACTATATATATATGTGTGTGTGTGTGTGTGTGTGTGTGTGCGTGTGTTACAGAACTTTTTTGTGATTTGCTCAATTAGAATGTAGTGAAATACATAGAAATCAATCTGCAAAGTCCTTAAATGCTAATTAAAAAGCATTTAGCTACAATAACTACAAAATCCATCATTAAATTCAAATGGATTTTTCCATACACCTCCAATACACATTCAAGTGCGTTCAATTTCACCAAACTCATTCTGAAAGGTGTAAATATTGATCACAATGAATCAATTAATATACTCTTTCCACCCATCAGGTAGTATCCTGTACACTACAAAATTGAATTCCAAAGAGTACAGAAAAGTGTATTGATGGCACTGTGATCTGGGAGTTTAGAGGACAAAGCAATCGATCATAGAGTAGTACTGTAGTTTATTATAGTAGTTCAATCTCTGCGATCTGTTTATTTTGTTTTTATCAGGGATTACCCGGGGTAGATGGACGTGATGGAATCCCTGGGATGCCAGGTGCAAAGGTACAGTTGATATTCTTTTTAAATATTATATTTGTGAAACTTGTTAAAGTAATAGTATGGGCCTGACAAACCTATTTAATCTTTGTTCTTTTCTAGGGTGACTCTGGAAAACCAGGCGCGCCGGGTGAATCTGGACTTCAGGGTCTTCCAGTACGTGCATCTTAAAGCCATTTTTAAATAGCAAATTCATTGTCATCGCCATGCCTCGACAGTGTCTTCATATTTGTTTTGATTTTAACTTGTATCCAGATTTTATGGCAACATTTATCTTATAAATGGTCTTCATGCTTCATTCAAGCCTGTTGTTTTCATTCTATTAAATATATACAATTTCTTCAAAGGTAATTACATTTTGCTATGTGCATTTCTATGAATTATTAAAATACTCATTGAAAACTAAAGGCAGTCACAGTTTGATAACTCACAAATTTGATTTGGTTGACAGTAAATTATACTATATTGTATAAGGATCCTTCACCAATTCACTGCCCTCAGTATTTCACACATTTTTTAGATCTGTAATGTAACTCCGCTAGCAAGGGATCACTGTATGTATTCATTGCATGTTTATAATAAAGCTAAAGCCCTTTTCATCTGATAAATACCTAATGACGCTCCCCTCCCCAGCTTACAGATCTGACTGGGCTGGCCCTTATGCCCTCAAAGGCATGGAATATAGGGGGACCACCCCAAGACAAACCCTGATACACAATCACACCCCTCTGTAGTCATTAGCCCAGCCTGGTGAAGTTATAGAAAAATAAACTGTGGATATTACTAAAATTGTTATCATAAACAAATATACAGGTCTTCTCTTTTTTTGTTTATAAATTATATAAAAAGAGATGAAAATATTGCAACATTGTGGAAGGAAATGGGTTCAATTTAACTTTGTTTCTTATTACCTTTTAAGGGCTTACCTGGTTCTTATGGTGCAAAGGGTCTGAGTGGTGAAAAGGTATGTATTTCTTTAGAGTTACAACTAAATGTTGATAAATTGTCCATCGTAAAATGTAATTAAGAATTATAATACTAGGGCCACAGCTGCTAGCTCTTTGGCTTGAGAGCTAGGGAGCTGATACAACATGTCTGTGTCCCTGTCCAATGCTCCACATAAATAAAGCCAAAATTCATATACAAATGAGCAACCTGCAGTTCAAACCAGCGAGCAGCAAAAACAAATAAATGACTGGAGTGGCTCACCTGGTTAAAGCACAGCCACGTGACGTGCTGGATGAGTCATACAGTGCAGGTTTGCGTCGTGACTGAGCAAAGTCACCAGTCTTCGCTGGGGATTCCAAAGAGAGTGTCACATTGGCTCTGGCTTTCTTGTGGTTTAGAGGGGCAAAACGGTCAGGGACTGTTTCTCCTCATCGCAAACCCTGCTAGCCAGGCACCCATTGAGCTCAGAGCAGACACCTGCAGGACTGGCCTTTGTACTCGAGGCCAATAGCTTGCTGACATTCATTTTGGAACATCCTGGGTGTAAAAGAAGAAGCTGGCTTGGTCGTGGGATCGAAGGACGCCCACTGAACCTTCGGTTCCCCTGAGCTTTCTGGGGAATTGCTATGGTGAGGGGAAAAACAATTGGACTGTCCAAACTGGGTAGAAAATCGCGGGTAAAATAATTGGACACATTAAAAAAAAAAAAACACCTGGGTGGCTGTGTGCTTCTGTCATAATCCAGGACATTCAGCTCCGAGTCTGATTTATTATGCCCTTTATTTTACACCAGGCATAATTAACTGCTGAAAATGACCTTTTTAAAAATAATTCTCAATTACAATAAATGACTTCTAGTCAGCGGTGCTAATAACTTAAAAGTTATTTCTTTATGGAGAGCCTTTTTTGTGTGCCTTTCATAGTAAGCAAATATTTATTTACCACCTCTTTGAAAGTTAGATTAATTTGGTTATATTGTCAAAGTGTTTAACTCAGGACAGCTCATCTGGCAAGGGGTACTCATTTACACTGTAGATAATTCCCTTTGATCGAGGAGCTAAGCCGCTGTCAGTATTACACTTCTCACAGCTTGGTGAAGTGTTGCTGAACAGCTGTATCAATGCAACTTGCCACAGTATCTCAAAGACAGCTTACATTCATTATGGACAACTGGAGCTGTTGGATTGATGATCATTTTAGTAACAAACACAAACTTGTTGTAGTTGTTTGAGTAACTTGAAAGCCAGATATGTTCATGAATTTCCTAATTTGCATTACAGGGTGATACCGGTGCCTCTGGTTTACTTGGAACAATGGGATCTGCTGGGAAAACTGTAAGTTAAAATGAAATCCTTTGCTTTTTTATTGATTTTTGTTGCTGAAGTGAGATTTAAAAAAAAAAAATATAAATCTTATGTAATACTACCTTAATAGGGCGAGCGAGGAGAACAAGGGGAAGTAGGCCCAGTTGGACCGAGAGGAGGACCAGTGAGTATTACATGTTTACATTTATTAATGTACAACTGTTATGCTTGCACTGCTGATGTATTTTGAGGCATTAATCGAGTTTCCATAAGTGAACTAGTGTTTGAAAGAAAGGGATATGGACTCTATGCAGTTGTAAGTATTAATTTTGGGTCAAGTGAACAATTCTAAAAAACATCATCATTGCAGAGGATAAAATCGCTGAAAGGGAAGATCGGTCATCATGTCTCTTGATTTTTTCACTCCACTCGAAGCGTACAATTGAACCATTTCCCTTCCACAATCTGATGCAGACCACAATCTTTAAGATACTGGCTTTACAGTTGGTACACAGCTGTTTTCTGGATTCATTCTAGTTCCATTACTGGTATTATCCAGTAAACATTATCAGTTTCACTGCAACACTGCGTCATGTAACCATTGGCCACATCAATGATACTCATCTTTTTATATACCCTTTTTACTTAATGTTTTTAAACTATTCCATCAAAGGTGGCATTCCTATTACAGTACACTTTGCCCCTGGAAGGCATATTTTTCAAAATGTTTTTCTTTCTAGCTATACGTTGTATACACTGTCACCCAGCGACCGGTGCTGGAATTCTTGAAAATAGCTCACTTTGTAGAATAAAACCACCCCCTGATAACCATATGACTAACTGCAAATTCAATAAATGCTCTTTTATATTCTATACTCTATAGTTGGTCATTGAGCATTGGAAAGCTAAAAGCAGTCTTATTTGTTAAAACTCTTTTACTATGTACATATTTGTCTGAGTTGTTGATTTGATCAACTTATATCGCATCAGGATAAGACTCCCTTGGATTTTATTATATCATTTTACAGCACCGTGGAATCCCCCTGGATTGCACCAACCATGTATTTCTAGGGGTAATCCCAGGAGAAGATAGATTTATTACGTAATCCAGGGGGTTGTACAATGATCCAATCAAAATATGCTACAGCTTTTTCTGTGGAGGAACAAGTTATTTAATTAATTACATATGTACAGCTGGGACCATCTTGTCAGTGAAATAGGAATCAACAGGCTGTTTTGAGTGAGGTGTTTTTCCATATGAAGCTCAGAAGCTTATATATGATATAAAACACTATATGATAAAACACTCGACAAATAAAAGGAAGTTTCTGTCCTCTTATTTGTCCAGTGTTTTATATCATATAGTCATAAATTCATCCAATAATTTTTCACTTTCTCAATTTGCATGCCTGCTGAGAATTGCAAGCTTTAAAGCCAAATCATTGTCACTTAATGACTGTCTAGGATTCTGTCTTAGAAAATGCACTGTAATAGTTTTTCTGGTGTTGACGCCAGATAAGCCACGAAAGAATGTTTCTAATCCGACAGCATTACTGCTGTGATGTGACTTGTTAACTTAATTATTAACTCTGCCATCAAACTGCAAATTCAAGATAAGTAAAACATTTTTTTTTTATTTATGAAAATCATCGTAGGCACCAATTACTGTTTAAAGCATCATAATTTTTAGCTGGATTGAGCACAATATTTTCTTCCCCTTGTGGGAGGGTTGGTTTTTGTTATTATGAAGTTCAAAATGTTACTTATACAAAATATCCTAAAATAATAAATATAGTAGGAATGATATAATTTTTTTCTACAAAATGAATGAAGTAAAATGGTTAGGCAGAATTAAACTGGAAATGTGCGTGTTTAATACCAAACAAGAAACAGCACAAAAGTAGTTGAATTTTTTTTATCAAATAAAGCCTTAAGCATGAAAGTAGCTGGTGGAATGCAACTTAAAGGCAAAAGCCACATGCATTATTCACACAACCTAAAAAATCACAGATAATCAAAAATGTAATTGCGATGAAATTAATGACAATTAGGTGATTTCAATGTATGTTGATAATGTATTATTTAGTTAGTGTGGATAGTATGGTAACGCTAACTTAAAAGGCAACTTCCAAAACTAGAAATACCACCTATTTCTCAGAACCTGGCACCACTGTCTAAAATATTTCTAAATATATTGTTGATTATATTAAGATATAACATATCATTTAGAAATTACCTGTAGGATTATATTGCATTGTAACTAATACTATTTTTAACAGACCTTCATTGGGAACACACCAACATAACCCCATACTTGGGAACAAAGAGATCTTTGTGCATGCTGAGAAAATGTTTCCCCTGACAAGTTCTGACCTCTAGGACAGGGTTTCTGTATAGCACATAATTATTAGGGGATTGTTCAGGCAGAATTGAAAAAGTATGTCCAGCGAAGAATCAAGTGCCATAACAAGTTTAGTATGGGATGCAATGCGATTACTGAAAGATATGACTTTTAAAATACTTTTTGTAATACAGTAAATATTAAACTCCCGAAAAGAAGAGAGATGTTCCCAAATTGATTTTTCACATGTTTTGCCTCTCTGGCTAAGTATTTCTGCAACAAATAAATAACAAGAACATAAGAACATAAGAAAGTTTACAAACGAGAGGAGGCCATTCGGCCCATCTTGCTCGTTTGGTTGTTAGTAGCTAGTAGTAAAAGGTAAACACACTGCAAAGGGAGCCATATAGACACACACACACACACACACATATATATATATATATATATATATATATATATATATATATATATATATATATATATATATATATATATATAGTTCAAATACAACTATGTGTGTTTTTTTAACAACTTGATTTAAAAAATAGTTCAGTACTGAATTGGTGAATTGTTATTAACAGATTGCTTTTATTGAAATTATGAAGATTTGACTTGATGGACAATATAGGGTTCACAAAGGTGCTAATGTATATAGAGTATTGTAGGAATCAGGTAAGACAACAGAAGTGCCCCCAGTAGGTAAGAAGAAGTGTTTGAAGAAGCATACTTTATTGAATATGTGTGGATCATCAGTAACATCCTTCTCTTTTTCTTTCCAGGGTGAAAGAGGTGTGCAGGGTCCACCTGGTCCCACAGGTATACCAGGAGTCCGGGTAAGGAACTTTATCTACATTTATTGTAAACTCTGTAATTGCACTGATTCAGTAATTTAATGCAACATATTTTATAATAGGATATTGTACTAATAAGTCATACCCATGTTTCACATATCAATTAGAGAGCAGTAACAATTCTAATTGTAAGTTAGTTTATCATTTCTTTGCGTTTGTAAAATGCATTTTTCTCTTTTTAATTTAGCATATTCAACAATCATGTCTACTACAGGTCACTTCACACACAATGTACACATTGCTTCAGAAAACACAAGTATATTATGACCTGCAATTTCAGCATTGTGTTCAAGTTGTCATTATCAATTATGCTTTAACCATCATGCGTATTACACAGAATTGATAAACTGAATAATTTATAGGTGTGCAGTAAATAGGGTATTGTTTTCCAGTATCCTAGTTTATAACACTACACAACTAAATAATTATCAAAAAAGTATTCTAACAAATTAAATTGCAGTCTTAAGAAGAGTTGCAGGCTGCAGATATACAGTAGTGTGTTGTTCTTGTATGCTAGTGACAGAGAGACCCTGTGGTAGCAGAGCTTGCAGTGAGAAGCAGCATGAATGGCTCCTTGTTGCCGTTGACCACTCAGTATTTACACAGTAATAGCAGAATCACAGCTTGAATGCCTGGGCTGAAAGAGCTTTCTGTTTGAGAGGAATTTGAACACCAGTGAGCAGAGATCACAGGAGAAAAGGCCAGGTTGACTGCAAAAATGTTTTTACTATTACCTTTTTTTTTATTTTTCACATATTTAAAGAAGAAATAAAAATAAAAATTGCATGCCTCACGTTGATAAATCTTTCTCTTTTTTGTCGTCTTCTTGTAGGGCCCAAAAGGTGATCCTGGTCTCCCAGGCCTTCCTGGTCCCCCAGGCCTGCCCGGAGTTAAAGGAGACAGGGTAAGGATAAGTGTTGTCAAGGCTTGAGATGTTTCTATACATTTACAGTAGTCAAAGGTTTGGACTAATTAGCTTTACGATGAGCCAAATGTAATTTTAAAATCATGAAGAGCAATCTTCACGAATCTGTATTGCTGTAGTTTTGCAAGCGATTAGTTGTTGCAGTTATATTGGGCTTTCTTAGTGTGGTCACGTGATAACTTCATCAAAAAGCTGTCCAACCGTTCTGTATCCAGCAGACAATGCAAGGAAAAAGGAGCAACGTACATTGATTCTGAAATGTTAAAGCATATTTTAAAAAGCAACTTCAGTTTTGTTAGATATAAGCTGTGATAAAACATATCATATGCATAATATGTTTGTAACTGATCTTAGTGCTTTATTGCTAAAGCCTGTTCCACTGTGTTCAGTTTGTAAAACCCTCATTCTTACTGTGTTTTCGCAATGCCAACAACCTGTGCACAGTATACTATGTGCAGTAGAATAAGTATCAATAGACACTGTGCTGCCAGAAAAATATGTTGAGGTCACTGTACCCAGGGTTGTTGGTCAAGTTTATCCTTAGTGAAATTTAATTTGTGCCCTTCAAAGTACAGCTGTGGCCAAAGGTTTTGCAACACCCTATATAATTAACTAATTTTGCTTCATAAAATCAAATAAAACTTGCTTATTAGTGATGCAATAAGATATTGAATTACATACTGCGTTACAGTTTTCCATATACTTGACAAAAAACAGACAAAAATCTAACATGAAAAACTATACTAACACTGGCCTTCTGTAGACTTTTCCAATATAATTTTTCAGTTTATTTGATTACATGATGTCAAATAAAAAATAATATATATATATATATATATATATATATATATATATATATATATATATATATATATATATATATATATATATATAAATTATTATTTTTGTTTTTCTTTGTGTCAATCCTAAAATTATAAGTGATGCAAAATGTGTGGCCATAGCTGTAGCATCCAACCCGACTGGGGCATTATCTTCTTTGTGGTGCCCATCTTAATTACTAAACATTAATCCAACTGAGAATCCAACTCTGGAATCAAGTTGACCAGCATTCTTGGCAACTGGTATCCCAGCTTTACTCACTCCGCTGAGGCTTTTGAAAGAGGAATCACCCTGGATTCCTCAGTATACTTTTGGTGTGGACCCAATGCCAAAGCATGTCCAAGGAAGTGGCCCACATTGAGGTGGTGCAGTGATGGGGAAGCACCACATACAGTACATTGTTAGGGAGAACAGTGCTGGGCCCATAGGGGCAGTTTTGCTTATTACTGTATTAAATATATTTCTGAAGCCAAATTCCTAGAAAACCAAAAATAAATTAAAAAAAATAAAATACAATAAAAAAATCTCAGCACAGCAATTTCTCTTTCATTTTCTTTAGGGTGCTGTTGGTTTGGACGGCCCTAAAGGCGAACAAGTAAGTAATTATAGAGATTTTAAAAAATATATATATATTTAAGATTTTCTTTTCTTGGATTTTTTTTATTTTGTTAATATTTTGTTGTTACTATCATTCTGTATTTTTTCTAGGGTGATCCTGGATCAGAGGGCACAGCTGGTGATAAAGGTGATATGGTGAGTCTAAAGCAACAATACTTGTTTTATTTAGTTTGTTTTGTTTTCATTTTATTTAAAAGGACATACAGCTACACATGGCATGATAATATATATCTTTTCTCGACTACTTTAATACTAATGACAGGGACAGCAGGCACAGAGCAATACACATTAAGAACGCAAATGCAAGTGTGAAAAAATACATTGGTATAGAAATCAATTTTAATGTTGTTTGTATTTTTACAGGGTGATCAAGGAGAACCTGGACCCAAAGGATCTGTAAGTATCAGGAAAAAAAAAAAAATCTTAATTGTAATGCTACTATTTCAGGATTTTTTTGTACAATAATCGATGACGTGCATATCTAAATTGACCAGCACTTTATGGTCTTTGCATTAACCGTCATGAATATTGTAGTGCATATAAATAGAGTTAAAAAGGCTGTAACCTGTTTTAATGGTCTCTTTCGTACACAATGCTCCTCACCAAAAATCATCAGCATAACATACACATTCTCACGGTGACAAGCTTTATGTTACTGTCTCACAATCTTAATCTTATTCAAGCATTATAGTATTTTTGTAGATAAAAAACAAATAAAACAAAACTTTGAAAAATTTTCTCAGGCTCTTTCAGTTTTTAAACTGTCCTCAATCACTTCATCTTGCCAAAGCACCATTGGAATTCTAACCGCGTGACATTTCAACAGACCTTAACTTAATGCTCGATCAAGTGGATAATGCAGGATGCAGTTCTGTCTTTAAATGAGATTAAGCCATAATTACAAGTTTAAAAGAAAATGGTTCCATAATTAACCGAGTCTCGGTTTACCCACATTATGCAAAGTAATGGCTTGTCTTATCTCTAGAGAAGAGGTGTACTACCCAATAAGAAAAATCAGTACCATGGAGGTGAAATGAATGACCCCTGATGGGCAGACCCTGGTGGAATGTAAAGGCCAACATATTTAACACTCATAGTGCTGCCTCCTTGTGGCAGAAAATTAAACAACACACCATTACCTATTAAATGCATTTTTAAGATTTCATCAGTGTATGACCTGAAATGAGCACAGCTGATAAAGCAATGTTATGGTCAAATTAAAATACATCTTAAGAGGGACATTTAATCACACAGAAATTTCTCATTAAATTAATAGGGACATAAACCTCAAAAAGTAACAGGCTGATAAATTCCTTACCAAGGACATTTCATTGCAGTCCTAGGGGCATACTGCCTCTCCACACAGACAGGTGCAGGTATAAATGCACCAGTCTTTGTCAAGTCATAAATAAGGCTTTTTGTTTGCCTGTCTGAAGAATACAAACTAATAATAATAATAATAATAATAATAAATAATAATAATAATAATAATAATAATAATAATAATGAAACATTTACATTTTCTTGCCTCAGCACTGCCGACGATGTAATAAACATACTTGATAGCTTAGCAAAAGGTAACGGTAACGAACAACCAACAACTTCAGAAAACACTTTGACTGTACAGTGGTACTTTCCCTGTCTCATGCAACATAAATAACGCCTTATAAAATGAATCACAGTCATCCTTATAACTACAGTATTGTGGCACATTTAGAGACATGTTATTTAACAGAGTGCTCACCCAATTTTTATCTCTACTTTGCACTAGCAATGTTATCACTGTTCTTCTGTTGAATATTATCTTTCTCTATTGAAGATCTTGTGATTATTTTATTGGTGTTTATACTTCAGTTTGGAAAATGAATATATTTTAAAGACAGTGCTATCGATGAAAAGTTGCACCTGCTTCCTGGTATCTAATCAATTTAGAGTTGGTTCAAGCAGCAATCAGACTATGTGACATACAACAAAGGTACCAGGATCTAGCAGCTTAGATTTAGCCTTGAATTGAAATATTTGTTTATCCTAAGTTAACGTTTAAATCACTGGGTTAGTTTCCTACAATAGCACTGTTATGGACAGTACACTTGACTAACTTAAACACACTTGAATTGACTCTTAAACGTCTAATCTTGGATTTGTAAATAAGTAAATGCATGTACAGTCTCCTGTCAATGTAAATGGATGTTGGTATTTGCAGTAGCAATCATATGCAGAAGGTTTAATGATCCTAAAGTGCATGACTGAAGTATGTTCTGGGTCGCAGCACCAAAAAGTCCTCAGTAAACATGAGAGTCGAAGGTGAATGCTAAAATTCACACATCGTCTCAGTCTGTAAACCGAGGATCCCAGAGGTAGATGCACTCTAAATTCAACAAACTCAAGGACTGTTAAATCTTGCTTTAAACAACATGATTTTAAGCAGCCATGTCCAAAATATAAAATTTTCTTTTAATGTAATAAGAAAACTGGAGTTAAATAAATACATCTACATTTCCCCCAGACTCATGGGTAAAAACGATTTAAGCCATCAATGCAAGTAATTGATACTTTCCCTCAAAAAATACAAATTAGCATAAAAAGATATGCAGCATTTATTGTTGTAATCACTTCATGCTGCCCTGGCTTACACCTACGTTCTAAAACATTTACATCCCAGCATATAACCATTTAAAAAAAAATGTTAACTTCTTTAGACTGGTAACCCTGGTGAGCCTGGCAGTCGTGGCCCTGAGGGCAGCCGTGGCCAGCCTGGCATTGAAGGACCCTCTGGCTCACCTGGACCTCGTGGGATGCAGGGAGATCGGGGTGTCCCTGGCCTGCCTGGGTCACAGGGGCCAGCTGTAAGTATTGATTGATTTCATGACATTCTTATAGCCCTTCTAAAAGCTTACTGTTGTCTACTACACTTCTGGTCTAGCAGTGCAGCAAAGCATAGTATGAGCAGGATAATGCACAGAGCTGTACAATTAAGTGTTTGTATACACACATGCATAGCCTTTGATGGTCTTGGTTGTGCACATATAGGTTGTGGACATATAATGTACAGAATGGTCACCGTGTGCAAATGCAAACATATACTTAAATCTGCATGAGAAATGCATGGTGAACTGCAAAATTACAAGACACATTTAACCATGGCCAATTTGAAGAGTTGTGGGCCAAGAGGGTTCTTTCCTATTTGTGTCTGGCCCTGTGCTTGGGTGAGGTGAGTAAAGATAAAGTGGATTTATAAAGGTCAAAGTCAGTGGATGCTGTTTGAGTGAAATCCAACATAACTTTCAAAAGACTATGATGCCTTACAAAATGAACTAGTAATTATCAGGTTGGTTTTAAATACTACTAAAACCATGCTATTTGGATCTGCACCTAAATTGAGCAATGTTTCAAAGTAATTTTGCTTTTATATCAAATGAAGTCTTGAAACTGTAACACAATATAAATATCTTGGTTTGTGGCTTGATTGATTGCTAAATTTGGAATACCATACTGAACATCTGATATGCAAATGAAGAGTTAAATGTAGTTTTCTATACAGACACAGGCAGTTCTTCTCTCAAGAAGGTCTTTCTTGATTTGTAACCCAAATTATATTACCTTTAATAGACTATGATGAGTTTGTATACACAAGTGCATTCCATACAGTTCTGATAACATTGGCTCTCATCTGTAACAGTGCTGCAAGATTTATAGTGAATGTGAGTTACAACCCGCACCACTGTACTCTCTATGAAACGTATGGGTGGTTCAGTCTGGAGAATAGAAGGCTCTATCATTTTTTGTGTTTAGTTTATAAGGTGTTGTGGCAGGATGGCTTGGTGGTGATGGTGGTCAAAATAAAACAGACATTCATAAAAGACTGAACCAAAGAAATATCAATTGTTATTTCTATTTTCTAGATCTTACTTTTAAGTTCCACCTCTGAACAACCCCAATCCCCGTCAGCAAAAGCTGCTGGTTTTTATGTCGTGGTCGAGGGATTAACTGGCCATCAATTACCCAGTTTCTAATACGTGTGGTAGACAGCTAATCTGTTAATCAGTCATTAGCTGTTGACCACGCATTCTCATGAGTTTATCTGGATGGGGAATTGAAAACCCATCCATGCTGTAAAACAACAATAACAAAACATTGTTTTAAAACCAACACAAAACAGTACATTTAAATAATAATAATCCAAAATAAACATATGGGCAGGGTATCCACGGTCACAGGTGTACACTGGAAATGCTTCAAGTTACCTTACATCTCTATTAGAGACATGTAACCCTACCTATGCACTAAAATCAAGTGAGAGGCCTTCTTTTAAAATCCCTGAATTGAGATCTAATATGGCCCAATGTGCCTTTGTATATGAAGCATCTCATCTTTGCAGCTCGCTGCTTTCAAACATAAAAACAGCCTCTTCACAATACCTTTTTAAATCACTCATAAATATGTATTTGAAATCTGACCAGGGTTGCAAATCCTGTATAATACTGACTATGATCAGGGTCATGTAAATTGGAATCGTTTTTTTTAAATGCTTTTATTTTGTATTACTGTTTTTATGGTTGTTTTTTTTTGTCCTGTTTAAATGATCTGTCTACTTTTGCCATTGATTTTATAATGTTATTTCTTGCCGCCTTTTCCTGCCAGGACCCCCTTGCAATGAGATGCATTTCTCAAGGGTTCTGTCCTGGTTAAATAAATACATTTGAAAAGTATATCTGCATGAGCCTCAAAAAGCTACAATCGCCGCTGGAAATCTACTTCTCCAGCTCTTTATGTTTAATAAAATATGTATTTTTTTTCTGTAGGGTAAAGAGCCCAGTGATCAACATATAAGACAAGTTTGTATGCGAGTTATGCAGGGTAAGTTATGAAACTATGAAATACCGTAATGCATTATTATCCTTTTCAGACTTTTTATACAAATTCACTTTTTGATCTCATAATATATATATACCCTTTGTCCTGGGATTATACATGTTGCCCCTCTAGGTAATAAATGTTTTTTTGAGGACCTTTGTTTAATTACATTTTCTGAAAAAGCAGCACACATTTGGTTTATGTGTAAATGATCTTCGCTATTTAATGAGATTGTTATATTGATGAATGAATTCAATTTATTTTTCCTCAATACATTTTTGTAATATTCTTTCTGTATTTGTTATGCAGACCTCGTCTTTAGGAACACATCAGCCTCTAAGCTAGAACATAATTCATAATATTTATGATGGTGCTGCCACATTTGTTTTGTACAAATAAATCATAATTGCAAATTCTAATAAAAATACAATTGCCTAATGTAAATTAAGCTGCTTATTTTTTTTTTCAAGGAAAGGCATTACTCTTTGTTATTTGGTTATAAATGTGTTTATGATGAATTGCAGATATACTCAAGTCATTCATTTGAGCACAAATGATGAGTTTTAATATAGTGTGCTCAGCAGGTGCCATTGTAATGAAAATAAATCTTTATGCAGCATATCTACTCAAGTAAACTAGAGCTTTCGCTATGCTGTTTGACAAATTAACCCTGGAATACTGAGATCTGTGTTCTTCTAACTGGGAATGCAGGGATGTATTTAATTGACTAGTTTTTACTTGAACATCGAGTATTTTTTATATTACAGTAATGCATCCTTAGTTATCCAATGGACTAATCCTTGTCAAGGTCCTTGTTACAAAATAATACAAAATATTTATTTAATCAAAAATAATGCTTATCTTCATTTTGAATACACAGTTGGTTCTCACCATGGTCCAGCTTAAATCAATGTTTCTTTCCACCTCTGTGTGTTTACAGAACAGTTAGCTCAGCTGGCAGCCAGCCTCCGGAGACCGGAATCAGGTGCTGCTGGTCTGCCTGGGCGCCCTGGGTCTCCTGGGCCTCCTGGCCCTGCTGGTGACAGTGGCTTCCCTGGACAGGCCGGCCCACGAGGATTACCAGGTTTGAAAGGACCTGCCGGGCCGATCGGTCTCAAGGGGGCTAAAGGTAAGGCTTTCCGTCTCATTTCCAGTCGGTGTTAACACAGATCTAGGTTATAACCTTCATTACACTGCCAGAGCAGACATGGTTTTGGTAAAGAACACCCATTTGAAGATACCTCTTGAAGCTGTGGATGCCATTACTTAATGTACAGTGTAGGATGATAACTAAGCTATGTGAAGTAGTGATCAAAGGGTACAAGGTTGTATACACTGTTCACAGTATCAGTAAAGTGCAGTAGTATTGTCCACATTTACAGTAAACTTTTATAATGGATGGAATTATTTTTGAAATCCAAGAAAGTGTTAAACCAGTTGCTATAAACAATAAGACTGTGAGAGGCGTACCTGTTTAAATTAGAGAGATAAAGAAAGAAAGAAAAAAAAACGTGCTCATGTGTTTATTCTCTTTTGTGCAGGTGAAATGGGTGACAGGGGCGATAGAGGCATCACAGTACGAGGATCGAAAGGCTTGCCTGGAGCACCTGGTCTGCCAGGTACAGTGTATATCCCCTCACATTGGAGTTTCATTACCTTCTGACACACTCCAGTCGGATTCTTTTGATAGGAGGGATAGTGGCTAAAAACTGGAAAACTGGCTCACACATAAAAATAGACAGACATCAAGATTATTAGTTAGCTCACAAAAAACAATGCAGGTAGTGCCATTGTTTCCATAAGTGAATCAGGCAATAAAGCATGGGAATAATATAAATTATACAGTGCTCCCCCTTTCTAATGCTAATGTCAGAAGACAATGCTGTTTGTTTTTTTGCCTTATAATGAGAATGAGAGTGCTAGTGGAATGACATTATGGGGCAAATGGGAGACATGACCAAATTGCCTTTACATGTTCCACAGAATTTCTAATTTAATTAAAATTTTTAGTTTTATCTTTTTTTCAGATTGCATATATATGTTTCAATAATTGTATTCAGTCTATAGGGAAAACAATCTCAGCGAATGGTGTTGGGCACTGCAGTAATGTATGGAAAGAAAGCCCATGTGATTAAAGAAAACAGAAAAGAAATTACCTGCATAATAATGTTCTGAGCACATTAAAAAAACCCTCAGTTTGCAAAAAAAGAAAAAAAAAATCTTTAAACATTCAAACGACATTTGTTTAGTGCAATTCAAATATTTGGCCACTAAAAGAAGCTATTGAGAATAACAGTAAAAGGATAAAACAACACCTTGCTGTATTTGCAGGGGAGCCTGGCAGACCCGGCTATGGCAGGGATGGACGTGATGGTGAAAGAGGCCCCCCTGGAGTGCCTGGACAGCCTGGTATCCCTGGTCCTCCTGGTCCAGCTGGACCTTCTGGTTACTGTGACCCGTCAGCGTGCAACTTGCAAGCGATCGCTGCACCTCAGTCTCTGAAGGACTCCAACGTTAAAGGACCTTGAACTTGACCCTCTGTCAACAGTAACTGAAAACATGCTGCAGGTTCAAGAGAACTGAAAACAAGACAATTGGGAGAACAGTCCAAAAACAGACTTTATAAAGACAAGCAAGCAATTTTTAACACTGTAAGAGATAGTTTTTTTTTTTTTTTTTAAATATATGATGGTGCTCAATACATACAATGATTTTACCTGCAACAAATACAGTTATACATATGTGGCCTATACTTGTAATAAAGAAAATGCCCTCAGAGAGCATCGTATTGGATCATGTGTGTTAAGGTACAACTGTTAACGAATGCATTTCTTACCTCAATTGTAGCTTCTGCCTTTTATGTTCTGTAACCCCTCCCCTAAGAAATAAACTGAATTATTTTCAGGCAAACTGCATTTAATTTTGCCACCTGTGTGTACTATATTGTACAAGCTGTAAGAAAACAAAAGAAAAATAGCAATATCATTTTGTACAGAAATGACTGCCTTGACTGGTCATGTAAAAACATGCTATACTGAGTACAATGTATGCTTTCAATCTCTGTAAATGTGTTATTTCTGGGTATTCATGCAAATTACATTTCATGTCAAATGACTGATAAATATGAGTGATTCTTTGTTCACTTCCAGCTACTTTTACTCAGCGATTGCTAGCGTGTAACAAACCTCTGTTCAGCATTCTTCTCTGGATTCAACATTGACGAGAAGGCAGTAAGCCACTGTTATTGGTCATTTTAATAATATCCAGAAGTAAGTTTTATAACTATATTATTTATTATGAAGGTCTAAAGTGACATCTAAGGTTGTACAAAAGCGGAGAAAATAAATATGAATTTTACTAAAGTGTTGCATGTTTTTGTATGAATGGTTAATTCCTAATATGGCTAGGTGGCAGTGAGTACTGTATGTGTGCTTCTGCTTTTTTCTTCTGTAGCTTTGCCTTCTGCTAATGTTTCAGGGTGGTTTAGCATCATAGAACACCAGAAACTGTGCTCACTAAGATAATTCAGAGATAAAGAAATCTTGCGCCATTTTAAACATGGATAAAAATAAAAATGGACAACATTTCACATGCGCCTTGCTGTTACTGTCTCACAAAAGGGTTTAAAACAGTGAACATTTTGTCCAATTTTTTTTTTTTAAAAAGCTTCTTTATTCTGACAGTGGCAGAACAAAATGGCAGCTACAATTAAATTATGTGTTTTACAATCACGTTAATAACCTGAATAGTAACACTGCTTATTTGATATAGGTAATAATAATAAATTGCAAGGCAAAACCTGCCTGCATGTGGTCAATATATCAACAGCAAGTGAAGGAAGAGGACTACATCGATTTTAGGACCAAGATGAGCACTCCTGTATCTAGCTGTATCTCAGCAACGTTTAAATAAAATAACCTTTTCTTTATTTATGTACAAACTGTAATTGTAGTAATATAAGACATTGTAAAAATATGCACGGTACATTATAAAAATAATGGTATGAATATTGCAAGATGCTGTACATTTTAAGTTTGTCATTGTGAATCCTGATATTTCAAGGGGTGCATGCATATTGTACCAGTTTTGCAGTTTTTCAATGTTTATTGCAACAGAGTGAATTTTCAGTTTCAATGGTCAGGCTGTTTTTTGATGTTGTGTATACTGTACAGTATGTGCTTGGAGACAGTCAGGAAGCTGGGGCATACCAGTTAGGATAGCACCCTACTGCATATTTTGTATTTATGAATTTTTGGATTGACAGAAAACTACCATCCAAATCAGTATTTCGATATAATTTCTAAGCTATATCAGCTATGCAATAGCAATACATTTGCAATGGTTCTACCAAACTGTAAAGTTTTGCCACCAGAAAACATGCTCTATACAAAATCCCATTCAAAATAACTTTAGTGACTATATTTGGCCTCTAGGTGGCACTATGTCCTAAATTTAAAATTCCCATACCCTGAAGTCTAGAGAAAACTAAAATGGCGGAAAATACACTTGTATATCCACTGTATTCCTAGGCCCACTTCATTGTTCTGTGTGTCTCAATGGAGGGAGAGAACAATACTTTCCTCAACATCAAGAAGATACTTCCCACCTAACCTTTCCTACAATACATTGTATAAGACATTTAAGGAAATCCATTGCACAGAAGTATGTTTTATTCATATGACTATTTTTAATTTAGGTTATGTAAGAGCATAACAACAAAGATAACCATGGGTATAAAAAACAGACATGTATGTATGTTAAAACTCAATAATCTGAACAATGACAAACTAATAAAATAAACTTAAATACATTTGCATTATCACTACATGAATCACCATCCACATCCTCTCGTTTGGCAGAATCCAGTTAGTCATCATTTCAGATTTTACATTTATGTTTTAAGCCAACATATTTGTCAGTTCAGATACAGCTTGATATAAGAGTGATAAAAAAAAAATAAACAACACATACCAATACTTAAAATATTATTGAATAAAACACCATTATAAAACTAATATAAAATGTTGACGATTACAAGTGAGTCAAAATAACCTAATCCTCCATTGAGGTAGAACAATTAAAAACATGTTGCTATTCAATAATTATACATTTATGGCAACCAGACAACACTTGCAATAAATAACAACTGATATAAACAGCAGAGAAAAGTATTATACAAAGGCATAAATAAAACAAAAACATTTAATACATCAATAGGCTTTAAATGTTGCTTGCATACATAAAAAAGGTTAAGTTCTTTGGCAACTGCCATTAATATAGCATTATACAATTTACACACACACACATAAAACACACACTAAGGGGGTACTCGTATTAGCATAACTGACTTTAATTGTTCTGCTGTAAGAATTATTTATTTTCCATAATTACATTTCACTTTGATTCCAGTGCTGGGTGACCATTTGACTCTGGGTTCACAGGGTAATTTGGGACAGCTCATTATTTATTTATTTATTTAGCTCACATTATAATGCAGTCACATACATTTTGCATGTGTTGTTTCTTTAACAGATGCATGACTACAAGAACCAGAATGCACTGCAATACAGGCAAAAAAAAAAACAACCCAAAACACATTCCCAAACTGTCCTGCTGAACCTGCTATTCAGGTGAAACCCATATTATAGTCAATCCCTTCCTGTTTCTATGTTATAGAACTCAGTCAGGACTTCAATAGATTCCTATGTGCAGTGTGTAAGTGTTCCACCTGAGTGGGGCTGGGATTCATACACCCGTTACAAAGTAATAGTCCTATGGAAAAAAAACTAGCTGACACTCAAGTGAAAATAATGTCTAGGAAACAGACAAATCAACAGAAAAAAACATACTGTGCAAATGTTGTTACGCTATTCAGATTTAAGAAAAGGTTTTTGAGGTCATAGTTATTATACCATCAAGTATCTCAATGTTGATCCTGTGGACAGCACATGATAAAAGGTATGTAACAAGCAGCAGTTAACATCTGATACAGTAACCCAAAGAGTAAAACGTTTAACAATTTGTAACATACAGTACCTGATATTTTCTCCTTTTGCCCTTGCTTCCCCACCCCATCCTTATTTCTGCACGAGTCCTCCCACAAAGGCAATTTAACCAAATGCCCCACCATCAACATGCAAAGGAGTAACATAAACACATGCAATAAGACAACATATTTCTGTTCCCTGTGCAAAATATTTAAAATGAGAAAAAAAAAAACTGAAAACTGTGGATAGTGAACAAATATCCTACTCTATATTAGATCTGCCTCTCTAATTAATTAATTTGAATTAACACTTGTGTGATGTCATGTTCAGTGCGAGAAAAGGAAAGCATTAGCATTAAGTACACACATTACAGAGCACTTCCGATTCATGATCTCTCCACGTGTTCATTCAATTACATTCATTGGATACAAAAAACATTCATGTAAGAAATTTGAACTTGATTCTGGGTTAAGAGGGTTCAAAGTAGTATTAGTATGCAATGCTATAATTCTTACCCAGGCATCATTTATTTAGTTGTCAATTCATAACATCCTTGAAACTTTAAAGTTTGAGCTCAGCATAGTTAATAGCAAGATTTTCTCTACTAAAGATCATTAGAACATGGCTTTTTGCATCATCAGTGTAAGACACGAATAACATGAATGCTATATGGGTGAGAGAATTATTTAATGTTGTTTGCCCTATGTATCCTACCTTTATGCTGCAGAATAGACAACAATGTTGATATACACTAATACCAGCTGCTGGACATTCATTCTGAATATCTGCCACTGTCTGTATATAACCAGTGAAGGGCTTGGAACAAGATAGTGATAACCACATTTTCATTGCAATTCAGAAAATATCATTGACATGGTGCCCCTGCCAATAGCACTTGCATCAATCTTGAGCCAATTGCAAGATTACACTAGAAGTTATGAACATGACAAAATTCTATCCCACACAAAGATGAAAGGCCCTTGTGTATTTGTTTTATGTTAGTGACCATGGGTTTGAATAGGAACGAAGAACAAGTACTAATCCACATTTTACTGAGGTGGGTCAATTAAAGTACAAACAAACATGTAAAAAAAAATTCAGTTCAATTAAAATTTTGGATTAACTAAGTTAATTGAAGCTTCTGTCCCTTTTATCAAGCATATGATATGGCTTTGTCAAAACACCTGTGCTGGTTATCATTATATTACCTCAACCCCTTCAAGTTATCCACACTCCAAGGAATGAAACAAACACTGAACTCACTTTTTGATTAAAACACCTAATGATCACTCTATTCCATGCAAAAACAACAAAGCCATCATCTGTCTAAATTTAACAGATACAAATTTAACTGTATTAAAAATTAACTCATTATAATTGAAACCTTCAGGACTTACTGTACACACCTTGGCCACAAAAAAGTTTGTCTGGTAAAGCATATAAAAAAGTTTTCAAAAAGTATATTTAAAAAATCCTATGGATTGTTTTAAGTAATAATATCCTGTACCTTAAGCATGTGACCAGAACAACTTGATTTTGAAACACCTTTGTTTAAAAGAAATTGTAAAGTATACCACTTGCCAGTGTGAGAGTGAAACAATATATATTTTGATTTGATTCATATATCATAAATGATTTAGCTAATATATTGTTTCACAGGGACTCTGTTTAGTGGATAGACTTCCATAAACATACTCCAGCTAAAAAGTGAATTAAAATGAGGCCTTAAGACAGCATACTGCTTTATGAAAGTATCACAATAAACTTTCTAAAGTGTCAAAAATAACTCCACAAAAAAATGAAAAAACTCCAGGCATCTCATACTGCAATAGTTTGAACATGTAGGAATTAACAACAGAAGCTTCACCATAAATGTTCATGGGTTCCACTGAGTTAATAAAACGTTATTGAATAATAGACACCAAAATTAACCTTTTATATTTTCTACCGGCAAGCCTTCTCTAAAGCTAGATAGAAAACATTTATATTATAATGTAGTTTATGAAACACCTGAGAGCTATCGGATGCCAAGAAAAATAAATCTCTGAAATGGTACTAATCTAAATCAAGTATCTCCCCTAATTAAAGCTTCAATTAAGAAAACAGATTTTAATCCTAGTTGCTGCCTACTCTATTTTACAATCGTTCTACTGCTTATTTACTTTGTAGAATGTTTTACTGATTGTTTCATTAACAATGCCCACAACTGAAGCCTTCAGTAAAGTAGATGTCAACATGTGTTATCAGATTCTTTTATGTAAGTGTCTTAAGTGGTAGGTATATTTCTGAAGTGTCACATGTCAACACATTAAACCTCAAATGTATGGAACCTACTCAAAAGAAAAAAAAAAGCTTGTAACACCCCTTATAAACGTTCCCCACAGTAAAAGCACAGCAAGTAAGCAAGCATATTATGACACTACCAGAAGTAAACAATTGTAAATGCATAGTACAACCATGGGAAATGCCAACATACAGTGCAAAAATACTGTGGTAACTTTCATAAAGGACTCACAGCTGATATTGACTGATATTGAGGTGTGGTCATAAATGAAATGTAAGAGTTTGGAAAAAAAAGGTTTAACAGCACTGAGTACTATTACTAATGCAAACAGGACATGCACAGTATGTACCCTTCTGAATTATTAAAATAACAAATGCTATTTTAAAATATCTGTCCCAAGAAAAAATTCAAGTAAATCAAGAATTGTGAAAAAAATAATCTGATAGCAGAAATTATAAGCCCTCAATGTTGAATTATCTTAATCCAATAAAACCTCAAATATACACATAACACCGTTCAAGACAGCAGTATATACAGTTCTTATACAAATGTTCAACATGTACTGTAAACTATATCAATGTTAATTACCTGTGCAGTGCATTAACAGCGGTATCTCTCCAGCACAACGGATGGACGTTGAGACCACTGTGCCCATAGTGAAAAAGAAATGGATAACTACAACAGAGATACCAAAAGTGTCTATCAAAAAAGTAACTGAGAATAACAAGTTGTTTCAAAGCCATGCAATACACAACCACAGGTGTAGATAGAAACCAGCTGCAATGATAGTGATAAACAGTCAAACAATTTAGAGTTTTGAATGATTTCCTAAATGAAAAAAAAAACAAAACTCCAGAACAACTTAATTAAGGCATTCAGTCTTAATTCTTCCAGCAATTGTCTTGGGGGCTTGTTGATCATGAATCAGACCCTTTTAAGAATCACCTGAAAGCCTATGTACTAAAAATCACGTGTTTAGATTTCTTTGCTTATTCAGACTATTTGACCATATTTTGGGAAAAGAAAATTTTGGGCAAAAAAGAACATGGCACACCAGTTCACACTGCAAATGGAAGATAACAATAAAAAAGTACAATACAATATTTAGGTGTATGGAATTTTACATACACACTCATGCATGGAATGCAGTCTGGAACGGTTCTAGAAAAAATAAATAGAGATACAGATCTCTAAAGAAATTAAATACATAATTTAAACTGTATAATGTTCTGAAAAGACTCTCTTAGGAGAGTCTACAGACAGCAGTACTATACTTTAAACTCTAAATCTTTAAAGCACTGCTGCTTTACAAAAATAAATATGAGACTGGTTGTGAGAGTTTTCTATCCGTTCCGTCGCAGGTTGGATACAGGATAGTAACAGTCAGCTGGGTTACACCTTCCATTCAGTCCTTGGGGCCCTTGTGGGCCTGCAGGGCCAGGGGAACCAGTTAGGCCTGGATGACCTGTCCCGGACGGGCCTTGGAGGAAACAGAACGGGTTTTAATACAGTACATCATCCAGAGCTTCAAAATACACAATCATTCTAAGGTAAAGCTTCTACGAAACAAGCATGATCAATCCATAACCCTCCGGGTACACAGAATCAAAAAGTACCCCTCCTGACCAATAATGTTCAATGCAACAGGTGGTAAACGCACTGACCTCTGAATCTATGATTTTTACAACATTTATAATTAGGGCTGCATTTCAGTCTAAAAATTGGTATTTCTAGATATTTCACAATTAAACATAAAAGCAGAAAAACAAATCTGCAACAAATGTTCCTAAATATTTAAATGCTTACCTGAAAAACAGTAAATGCTAAATTGTAGAATATTTAGTTTTTATGTCCACCTTTTAAAGATTCTATTTTCACCATCAGTTAATTATCAAACAAAATAAAAACAGAAATAAATGTAAGAATAACACCAGATGTGAAATGTCCCCTTCCTGTACTGGACAGTAACCTTTAGCAGAAATATTTCTGATCTCTGTGCAGCTGGTGTCTTTTTCGCTGAAAACATTTAAAAAAAATCCTGCAGCTCTATGTAGTGTGTTCAATTTACCGAAAGCAAAATAAACCAGATGCCAAGTTCTTATTGTAAATGCAGTGTAGCAGCTAGTGCGTCAATAAGGCAAAAGTTTTCTGGATTTATTTTTAAGTGATAAAACATATGTATATTTACATTATTCTTTCAGATAATAAGATTTGTTTTATCTGTTTATTTTTGTTGTGTCTTTCCTTTAATGTCTTTGATTTTTATTAATCTACAAAATGGGCGCTTTTAAGATTGGGACTTTGAATGTTAAAGGGGCCAGAAATCTTCAAAAGTGTGTCGGTTTTTAAATTTTTAATGCAAAGAAAATGTAATGTATTCTTTGTTTTTTTTCAAGAAACGCTAATGGAGCCACTCTGGACCCAGGGTTCTAGGGGTGTTCCTGGGTAAGACTGGGGATACCCAGAAGAACTGTGCCAGACTTTTAGAGAAAGTCCAAAGCAGAATGAGGGTGTGGCGTTCGTTGTTGCCCCAGCTCTCTTTCAGGTGCAGAGCACTGATTATAAACAGCTTGGTGGCCTCTATGCTCTGGCATAGTTTCAACTGCCTGGACACAGTGGGTGAGTGTTGACAGCCTGGCTAAGAGGCTGGGAGTCAGGTCAGAAAGAATTCTTTCCAGGTTCCTCTCTGCCCTGCAAGTGGCGTTCATCTGTGGTGCTGTGGAGAGGCTGAAATGCTGGCCTGATGACACAAACATTAGTCCCCCCGTCCCCCTCGTCTCCCTGAGCTCCACTCCCGCCTTCTAGATACACCAGGCCGCCTACTGACCTGTCATATTCTGTCTAGTGTTTCTGTCTCCACAGCTGACAACAAGGGCCTTTAATGGCTGTGTGTGAAGATGCAGCAAAGCTAGCTGCTGCAGGCTCTCCCTGACACCCCCTTGAAGGGAGTGCCTGGCTGTGGAAGAGAGCCTCAGCCCTGCCTGGAGGAGCCTCTACAAGCCTTCGTTGCCCAAAAGATCCGGAGACCTGCAGTGGTGAATTCTCCATACTACCGTTGCCATGAATGCCTTCGCCCACACCTTGGACCCCCACGTGGCAGACACATGCCTGTACTGTGCAGAAATAGAGACTGTTTTGTTACTGCCAAATAATACAGCCGCCGAGGAAAGTGTTCAATGATCTCACCCTGGATTTCTCCCCCACTATGTTTATTTTCTGGGTGTAGTACAGAAAGCGCTACAAGCCTAAGAGCCAAATGACAAATTTCTTGGTGGGGCAAGCCAAGCTGGCTATCCTGAAAAGTAGGAAGAACCAGGCTGGGCATGTAGAAGTACAAACTACTACACCCTCACCAAAGACTTGGAAACTTTTGAGCAGGTGTGGGGAGCACAGGGGACTTTGTGTGCCATGGGTAATAACACTATGTAACACAATTTTTGTTCCCGGGTAGTAAGTGTTATTTCCTAATTTCTTATGCCTCAGAAGTATAAAAAATGGCTATTATTCCCCACAAACTTTGCTTTTGTGACCAGGACAGTGACATTTTGAAACTTACCTATTTCCAATGAGAAAACGGGCGAATTTGTGTCTTTTCGTTCACATAAAGTCAGAAAAAAACAACATATGAATCCAAATTAACATGTATTTATACCAAAGTAATACAAAAATGACTACAAAAGATTTAGATGTGAGTATTTTTTCCAGATTTATGATTATACTGTAAATCACTTTCACGAATCAGCCCCCAAATGTAGTCTCCCATCATGTTCTCGTTATACCGTCCTTGGTAGCGGCGTTCAAAGTCCAGTATATCCTGGTGGAAGCGCTCGCCTTGCTCCTCCGAGTATGCTTCCATGTTCTCCTTGAATTTATCAAGATGAGCATCAAGGATATGGACTTTGAGGGACATCCTACAGCCCATTGTGCCGTAGTTCTTCACCAGAGTCTCAACCAGCTCCACATAGTTTTCTGCCTTGTGATTGCCCAGGAAGCCCTGAACCACTGCGACAAAGCTGTTCCAAGCCGCTTTCTCCTTACTAGTGAGCTTCTTGGGGAATTCATAGCACTCCAGGATCTTCTTTATCTGTGGTCCGACGAAGACACCGGCTTTGACCTTTGCCTCAGACAGCTTAGGGAAGAAGTCTTGAAGGTAGTTGAAGGCTGCCGACTCCTTATCTAGAGCTCTGACAAATTGTTTCATAAGGCCCAATTTGATGTGCAGTGGTGGCATCAGCACCTTCCGGGGGTCCACCAGTGGCTCCCACTTGACGTTGTTCCTCCCATCAGAGAACTCGGTCCGCTGTGGCCAGTCCTGCCTGTGGTAGTGTGCCTTGGTGTCCCTGCTGTCCCAAAGGCAAAGATAGCAGGGAAACTTGGTAAAACCGCATTGGAGACCCATCAGGAATGCCACCATTGCAGCCTCTTGATGCCACCTCAGAAAAATGCAGATATGTATCCACTTAGGCAGCTGGAACTAAACTGAACTGGTGGGCTTAATGCCCCTGTATTTATATTATTATTTATATTACTGGAAAGTTCTAGAAAGTTCTAGAAGTTACTTCAAGTTTACTCAGCACTGAATCCCTCTGGAATGTTCTAGAAAATAGGTAAATTTCAAAATATCACTGTCCTGGTCACAAAAGCAAAGTTTGTGGGGAATAATAGCCATTTTCTATACTTTTGAGGCATAAGCAATTAGGAAATAACACTTACTACCCAGGAACAAAAAATAAAAAAAAAATAAAAATTGTTACACGGTGTAATGAGCTGCTACTATTCCTCTGAGGGTTTCTTTTTAATGTTCCCCTGTTTTTTAATTAAGGATCTTTTTTAATTGTGTGAAAAAAGGGTGAGTGGTTTTATGATGTTTGTTTTTTTATTGTTTTGTTGGTATATATATATATATATATATATATATATATATATATATATATATATATATATATATTTATAGTTATTTATTGCATGTTTGAACTGTGTCAATGGGGCGTCACTGTCAGTACTGGGCTATATTTCCTTCCTCCTTTAATATGGGGTTTTAAAGTAAATGTTGTACATATGTAAACATAAAGGTTTGTTAAAAGTCAAAAAGTCTCTCTCTTAACACTTTATGTGTGCATTGTAACCAGTTTTGAATATCTTGTCATATACAGAGCTACTGCTCAATGTCCACTAGGGTCACATTAGTTTCACATTGCCACAAGACATTGGAAACAGTTGTGCTGGTAATGGCTGGAATGAATCATGACTCTCTACTTACCTGGAGGACCAGCTGGACCGGGATCTCCTAGAAGTCCTATGCCAGGTTGACCTCTTTCTCCTTTCTGGCCACGGTAGCCTACACAAAAAATAAAGTCGTCCTTGAATTTATATACAGTTATAGACTTTCTACCACACAGAAATGCAAGATACCGCTAACCCTTTTTTGTCATTGTATTCTGCTTTCCCACACTGTAGATATGCTTAGCAGTACGTTTGCACACCATGGATGATTTGATATTTGTTTGTTCACTTTTTCCTTCAATATGGGGCTGATATTTTTTATTTGTAATGTGCTTTCAAAGTCTCTGAACGTCTTTTTTTTTTATTTTGCTGTTGAACTGTGTTGCAAAACAGATTCACCTGGCTATGTGCTAGAGATGTGGTGAGTATGAAAATTCAGACTGCGTATGTGTATTACATATTTCAAAATGTCATACCCGCGATTGAGAATGCGTATACACAACCTTCATATCTGCATATTGAGTATGTGTATAGCTCGAAATTTGTACCGCTTTTACTAAATTCTATGCCTGTAATTAAGCAAATACAAGCATTTTATGAAAACAAACTAATAGACCACATGCAACAATAATAACATCCTTCCTCCAGGGCTTGAAATGTGTGGGCATGACGCATGATGACAGACTACACAACACAGCCGTGAGTTACAGCACAATGCGTTTATGTATTAAAATAATTCTGGACTACATTCTCAGCAATCTTCTAGCTCATATCTGGTTCTGTTACATGTCGTTTTCTGTATTGGTTCTTTAGACCATTTTTATTATCATCTCAGTCTGCTGCTAATTATGCCAGATTTATGGGTATGCGTATACACAGTGAAAACTAATGCACATCTATACTATGTGCTTGTACCCTTTTGCTGAATAAGCCAAAAAAAAATTCTAAATGAAAATGCACAATGATAATGGGAGGGCTGGAAGTGGTACTAAATGTAATAAAATTCAAGAAGCGTTTAATGCGAATTGTATCAGGGGCTCTGGCAAGGATGATAACCCCTTCATTATCAAAACGACTAACTGCTACCACTATCATTAAGCTCTGAGAGGAGGATCCTCCCCTTGAAAACGCCAATACTTTATGCTTTGACCACTGTATAAAAAAGACTGCATCTTTGTTTGAGCCCTGTTGGTGCAAATCAATATCTATGAAAACAGATCCTTCTACAGTTTTAGACTTTAAAGTGTGGTAGGATTAGGTCCGGTAATACTCTAGTAAAAAAGAAGAAATAGTAGAAAGCCAACAGGTTTTACCTGACCTTCTTACCTTTGTATCTAATCAAAGAACACAAGAACTAATACATATCACATATCTTACAATTAAACATGATTTTTACATTGACACAAAGGAAGCTGATGACTGCATTCTTAGGAGACTGTCTGGCTGAGATCAATAACAAGCATATCAATACAAAGTATACAATCCAAAGACAGGCCACAATGCATACTTTGAAACAGGAATAGAGAGCAGGCAGATACCAGTACCAGTATACTGTATACTATTTCCTGTACATAAAAAACAAACAAAAAAAAACAAAAGAAAAAACAAAACAAAACAGGACACACCTAAAAGCTTTGAGGATACAATATGTGTACGCTTATGGTTTACAGTTACTACGGTATACTACACTATACTACTGCATGTATAGTGTAGTAATATATTTATACTGTATATGTATTAGGTCCTTCCTACAACTTTTAAGAACTGACATTTACAATTACCAGTGACCACAAAGAAAACATTTTAAATGATTGTGCAAACAGTTCTAATAATAAGATCAGGACACCTTAAGAACACAGCAAGCAGACTAATTCTAACCTTCAGAGCACCAGTCAATGACATAAAGGGCTCTGCAACTTCATGACCACAATGCAAAGCAGGCAATACGACTGGTTTAAGACTCCAAGCACATAAGCAAGACAGATGTCTGCTTACAAAATGAACAAAACCAACAACATTCACAGCACACTTGGTGAACACCCAGCAAAATGCAACATCAAGCTTATACTTTCCATTGCATATGTACCTCAATTATCAACAGAGAGGAAGCCACATTTGAACAAAGCAAGCCGCAGGACCTGCAATTTAGGCCTACAGTACATATAACTTATTTCTGAATTAATCCAGTCAGGGTAAAGGTTCCTTAGGTTACAAGGGTTGAGAGAATAAGTTAACTGTGAGATAATACTGCATACTGCCACCATTTCAAACAGTAAAATGTCCCTTCCTGACGTCATATATTTAGATTCAGAAACCAAGAGCAATAGTTATTTTTTGGGGGGGGGGGTCAGGGATCGAGAATGTGTTGTGTATGCTTCCACTGAAGAGCATTCTTGCAAATATTTATAAAAACACAATGACACACTATACGCTGATGTTGGTTTGAATAATCTTGGTACACAAAGTTCCCTTCTTAATGATTTACATTGCGTTACAGATCGACTGGCTAGGACCATGCTGTGTTGGTATGTTCGGCTGTGTAGGTTCTGGCACTGTAACCATTTTATACTGTAGTTTTGCACTATAATATGGTATACTGATACTCTTATACAGGTAGCTCAAAGATACATGATTTAATCTAGGCCAGCAAAGGCATTTTATATAATGATGCACTGTCTGTTGTCAGCAGAGAAACTAAATAGTGTATGCATGAAATCAGCGCAACATTGTGAATGTTGCCTTTAGCAAAAAATGTGTCACTCTCATACACTGAAACTTACTTTGAAGCACACTCAACAGCACTGTCAGAGGTTCCAAAACAACAGTAATAATAACAATACAAAAATCTATATACTAAAAAAATCAAACATGAGATAATCATAGCATTGATTTGTAATAACCAGGCTGCTACAGTACAGACAATACTTCAACTTAGAAATTAAGACAAAACACAACTGTTTCAGACTGATTACAATGATATTATATAATTGTGGATTAAATACAACAGTTATTTTTTTTTTAAGTTATGGTTGAACACAGACTTAAGTATTTATTAACCTCAAAACAAATATATTATTTGAAATAGTCTAATCTGAAGTTTAATGATAGCACAAGACAACAGAAATGTTTAAGTATATTTTACACATACTATACATGAGTACAAAAAAAACATACTCTGTGTCAGGGGTTCCCAGACTTTCCTGGCTCAAGGTCCCCATGACATTAAGCATCCTAGCTGAGGATCCCCAACTCACATGCTGATACCTCTAGTGAGAGAGGTTGTTCATTTGTATCGGAGAAGTACTACTGCTCTCATTATGTTTGTTGTCATTTCTCGGACATTTGAGGAAATGCTCCATACTTACTGCAGCATAAACTTGGCTGTAAAGTTAAGTGGGAGTGGTTTATTTATGTACTGGAGGTGGAAAAAAATATCAAGAACTTCTACAGAAAAACCGCACATTAGCAGTAATGTTGCATTTATTATTATTGTTATTTTTTTTAATAAAGCGCGTTAACATAATAGTTTTGTTATATAATGATACATACTGTTAGCGTGGGCACAAGCTGACTTCAATGTTACATTCGAAATATCTCCAAGCACCTAACAACAGCATCCATGTAAATGCACTGATTCCCTGGTCTGGGGAACATTGCTATTAGGGTAACCTGGGAGAGAATTTTTGTATGTGCTATTTCCCCTGTGAAACCATTTCGAGGGCCCCCAGTTTGGGAACCCCTGCTGTATGTTACATAATACCAAACACCCCCCCACCACAAAAAAAAAACACCTTTACAATGTAAGACTCTAAGCAGCTTTAAGTTGTGGCTTTTTTTTTAAGCGAAAGCTCTATATGGGAGGTTACTGTTGAGGTAGGTGTCGAATCAGCCCTGATACAGGTTTTACTTCTGTGGTCTTAGTTCAAAAGAACTTCAGATGTCTGTAAAGTTAAAGGAAAAATAGCCCTTAAAAAGTATCTGCAGACCCCTTTGTAATCCAAACAGGTACAGACATAAAAACAGCAAATCATCATTGATGTTGCAGACATCACTAGCAACAGGGAAGACAGGCAGAGTTTAAATGAATTATCTCCTTGGAAATGCTCAAAACAACATTTGCCCTAGCTTCTTCTAAAGTGGGTTTCTTTCACAAGACTGTCCACATTGATATGAGATTCTCTTATTCTCAGACAATTCTTCATTTATCTTCATAGTCACTTGAATCGATCTCACTTGGCAATTCTTTCCTGGTCTTCATTCCATCTTGCTCAGGTCTCAGATCAAACCGAGATATTCAGCTAGCAAAATACAATAACTGTGAATCCTTACAGAAAAGTTAAATCTAGTTTTAATAATCTCACTGGAGTTTTTTTTTTGGTCTCCTTTACAAATCTTTTTTTTCACCCTTCTTGACTGCGCTAATGTTTCCATCATATCTTTCTCATGTTGCTATTGCACAATGTTTGTGTTCCCTTTCCCTTTCCGTTTAGCTTTTTTTTTTTTTTTCTTAATTAGCTTGAACTACCTTTGAATGTCTTGAAGATTTCAACTGGTTATTCCTTCTTTGTAAAGTATAAAACCCATGCTTCTCATGCCAGTTGTACATTGCTGATGGAGATCACATATAGAATTGCCTTTTGTGTAGAAACAACAATGTAGAGAAATATAAATAATGGTGCTACCATGATGATCACCTGGACATTATTGATTGGGTCAATTCTAAACACTATCAGTTATCAGTAGGGGCATGAACTAAGCAGTACTCTGCATCAATTGCTACAAGTGCTGTAATTCTGATAAAAGCCAAGCACAGATTATTATTTTAAAAGTGTTTAATAAGTAAAAGTAATTGTCATGATCTAACAAGGAGCCAAATTTGAGAGTCAGCACCTCAAGCGGCAGAGTAAGTGTAAATGCTCCTACCTTGAGGTCCTGGTGACCCAGGCTCCCCTGGTTGCCCAGGTAACCCATCATTGCCTGGAGGGCCTGGTGTTCCGTGAGCAGCTAATATTGCAGCAGGAAACTTCATCTGTGGGGCAAAGCCAGACATCCTCTCTGCAATACAAGATAGCTGGAATGTCAAGATTGAACATGAAGGCTGCCATCACCAGGGCATTTGTGTTCTAAACTGTATCTGAACAATAATTTCTGGTTTCCAGTGTACACTTAGAAGAATGAAAGAATAAAGGTTGATGATGCACCGTGTTTTATTGGGTGATTTATTTGCTCATTTAGGTGAATGAAATAAACATAAAATAAATAATCAAAAAGTAAACATTTAAAAAAAAAAGTATATTTCTGCTAGCAGGATCAAAATCAAGCCTGTACATCCACATCGCCATTGATGCAAATCTCCATGAAATGTTTTAAGGAATCATATTAATTCAAGACTACACCTAATCCCCTTTGATACATACAACACCACACAAAGGTGCTATAGATTAATTGTGCTATTGCCCCATTGAAACCATTTTGAGGGCCCCCAGTTTGGGAACCTCTGCTGTATGTTACATAATACAAAAAAACAAAACAAAACACCTTTACAATGTAAGACTCTAAGCAGCTTTAAGTTGTGGCTTTTTTAAAGAGAAAGCTCTATATAGGAGGTTACTAAGTTGAGGTAGGTGTCGAATCAGCCCTGACACAGGTATTTATTTCTCTGGTCTTAGTTCAAAAGAACTTTAGATGTCTGTAAAGTTAAAGGAAAAATAGCCCTTTAAAAAAGTATCTGCAGACCCTTTGTAATCCAAACAGGTACAGACATAAAAAGAGCAAATCATCATTGATGTGACAGATATCACTAGCAACAGGGAAGGCAGGCAGAGTTTAAATGAATTATCTCCTTGGTAATGCTCAAAACAACATTTGATTAATCAGTGCTATTTGGGTGATAACAACATTATCAAGACCTGACTGACTTTTTGTAAGTGGCTGCATAAAGAAAACAGAAAAAGACAGATTCCAAACCACTGGAAAAGAAATGGGAAATGTGCATAAATGTAAATAAAAGTTCTTGTTGTACAAAAAAAACTCCACTTACGACTTACCTTCAAATACCCTTAAAACTTCTTCTTGAATAAATATTCTTAATTCCTCAAATAAAGTAGCATCAGCCTAATGTGATAAAAGACAGTTGTGGTTAGATAATACTTAAAATGGTAACAAACTTGGGTTGCAAACAAAATCACACTCTTCTCATCAAATACATTTTAAAACAGTTCAACTGCAGCAGGTGTTCAGGGATGTCAGAAACTGAAGAATCGGCATCAATCAGGGCTCGTGCCAGTGGTACCCAGTTGCAATATTGTTGGCACAAACAAAGGGACGAGGTGTTGCAACCATCAGGGGATCAAGAGCGGGAAGCTGTGTCTGCTTGGGATTGGTGGCTGGTGCACCGGGGCTATGCCCTGGACGCAGGGATATTTAGCAGGCTGCTGCTGGGAAGGAGAGGCAAGCTGAAGTGATAGAAAGAGCGCAGAAGAAACAGCCAAGGAAAGCAGAAGAGCAGAACTATAGAAAAGAGTAACCGAAACAGTGTGTTTTTGGACTTTCTTTTCTCTTCTTATTTGTTACAGTCTGAGTAGCACTACGCTGCTTAGATGCAGTTGCACCACTGGCTGGTAAATCAGCACGCTTAATAAACCATGAATTCGAGAGCCTCCTTCATGTTCACACAAACGCTACATTGGTGTACAGAAGTGAGATTATGGACTGTGTGCTGCGGGAAATGGAAGAAAGGGTCCGGTGGTGAGCTTGACTGAGTAGGCCTTGTCGTGTCTATTGACCCTGGCACTGGAGCAGAGGCTGGACTATGGGGCATTAATGGGGGCATTAGGGGGCATTGCAGCACTGTTTTTCTGAGCAGCCTACCCGGTATGGGGAAGCCACTGAGGATACTAGCGGCAGCGGCAGAGGAACTAACTAGGAATGCCTATGCCCACATGCCGCTAGTGGCCCAAGGGCTTAGTCGGGACCAGTTTTTGGAGGCTCTGGGGCCCGGGAGATATGTGAGATTAGCAATGTGTATTGCAATGTTATAAATAAAGGGTTTGCAGTCCCAAATAATAAACACGTTGTGCAAATACAATATATATTGTGATACAAATGCAGTGATATCCGGGTTGATTTATAAACATATATAGTAGCTGCAAAATAATAATAATAATAATAATAATAATAATAATAATAATAATAATAATAATAATAATAATAATAAATACAGTAATCAGTTGAGTATCCACCTGACACATCTCCACCCTAGCAGTTTATCCACCATGGTGAATCTCTTCAGCAACGTTAGTTTATTACTGAGCAGAGAATATCAGTTCAGATATTGTAGATCCTACCAAAGTTTTTGTACACTGTGTTGTATGTGCTCTGTACGCTGCTGGCAGTGTCACATGAGCTGCTCAGTGTGTTGATATGTAAATAAATCTTGTTCATCTGTGGGGCGTATCAACTTCAACCTCCATCTTGATCTTCTGCCTGCGACTCAGCAGCGAATGCACGCACCCACACGGCAGACGGCTACCCTGTCACAAGCACTCATACCCTGTATCTTTCTAATCAAGGGATTTAGGTGAGCTCCATAATAAAATTCTCAAAACAATAATTGTGTGAATATAGTAATTGTTACATCTGAGTATAATGGTATTTAAAACAGGATTCATTCATCCTCCTTTTTATATATCTGCCCTCACTGTAGTCCCACCGCAGTCGGATATGTGACAGATTACTGTATAATAATAATAATAATAATAATAATAATAATAATAATAATAATAATAAGGTTAGAAAAATAACACCTCAACCTGGCTCAGATTGCTATTGTAAATTAGAACATGTTACTTTATTTATGTAGTCTTGTTTTTACAAGAAACTGATAAATGAAATGCATCAGATGCCAATTAATCCCAGTTAAATTACTAGAGCCCAGTTGATTAACAGGATTGAACGTGGTTTGAAAAACAAATGGTGGCTAGATTGTGATGACCCCATAAAAAAATATCTGAACAATTATCAAGCTGTCTTACCATTGGGCCTGGAGGACCAGGTGAGCCCAAGGGCCCTGGATTCCCAATGTCTCCTGGTGGGCCTTTGGGTCCTATAGGTCCCACATCCCCTTTGTCTCCCAGATGCCCTCGTACCCCCTGAAGACCTCTTTCTCCAGGTATGCCTGGATCACCCTGTGAAGAAAAAGGGCAGACAGATAATTTGCGGATTGCATTAGTGTATTTCTAAGGAATAGGTCATCGATAGCTCACCGTCAATAAACATTTGTAGGTTCCAGTTAAGTCAACATGTGTAAAGATTAAGTGAGCCTTCACTCTGTATGCACATCTTGCATAGCTACAGAAAGAAAAGCTAAAAAATGCATAGCCTCACTTTGTGGTGTCTCCTTGGTGGAGTTCCATTTAGGTTTTTTTTTTTTTTTTTTTTTTTAACCTGAGACATCTGCTCGAGAAAAATGTCTTGTGCAAAATGCTTCTCTGGGTTTTCATTCGCTCTGTTTATTTTACTTGAGAAAGCACGGCTTTTCACCCGACGTCATGCAAATGAAGGGAAAACCGGTGAAGACGTTATATATACTTCCCTTTCATTCAGGCAATATAGCACACAGGGGATCAGGTGACGCTGCGTATACTACTTCTCTGGCTTATGAAACTCTATCCGTCTGGATGATTGACAGCTGTTAAGGAAGAATTCAACACCACACAGGCAAATATGGGTAGTGGGCAATTGAAAGGGAGGTGGCTGACATTGCTGAAATGGACTGAAGTAAGTATTAGTTAGTTCCCAAAATTACCACTGCCTGCTGTATCCCACATAAACTCTTGTCAACAACAAAATGAGGTGTTCAGGAATCAGTGGCTGCCTGTGAGACAGACAGGGAGAAGGTTACCTCAACCATCAGTTTCAATTGTAAAGCAGCTATCTGAGGAGGCTCATGCTGTCAGAGATTCTCTCCTTTCTTTTAAGTTGTGCTGGATTTACTGTTGTGTTAAATATTAATGATGCAAACAAATAAGACACGATCAATACGCTCATTTGCAATTTTATTTGATCAGTTCAGAGAGGGCATCAACAACTTGTTGGTATATGTGTTGTTGTGCTGTTTTGGGTGATCGAGCTGGCTCATGACATCCAGTTCAACTATATTTATTAATGTGGAGGGCATGCGTTGTCTTCGGACATAGCTGGGATCAAAAAAAGAACAGGAATTAATTCAGTTACAGACATTTAAGCAGCTCACTTGCTCTTCGTGTTTACCTTTAGCGTAGTTTTTACAGCAAGGGTATTTTCAAACAGATGCTTTAATATTATAACAAGTGTACACCACAGTTCATGGTATATTTGTAAGTGGTTTTATACAGAACTGTAAATCCACTTAAGATATACATCATGAAAGGACAGTCAAACAGCAAAAAACAACAATAAAAAAAGCTGCCGGCATTATCATTAAGGTGAAATATACCACTGCTAACCATAAATACACTCACTTTCTGCCATCTTGGAACCCACAGTAACAATTCACCTGTTACCTTGAAATATTTAGAGCTGTGTCACATAAGGACAAACAAACTTATTCACATTTTCGCATGAAATGCGTGTTTCCTTGTGAAAATGGGTGTGGTTTTCCAGTGTTTTTCGTCATTTACACAAGTAAACGAGATTTACCCTATCCCTCTTTTTGCAGGCCACAAACCTGATTTACACGAGTAATTCTACCAGACGTACACGTACATCACCACTTCACGTGTGAACTGACCCGCATGAAACTGGCACATTGTCCCAGATCTGTGTCCACAATCCCATTTACTGTACTTTGTACTGCCTCAACATCATTTTAATATTATGTAAAAAAAAAAAAAAAAAAAAAAAAAAAATAAAAAAAAAAAAAATTATATATATATATATATATATTTTTTTTTTTTTGTTGTGGCCAAAGAAACTAGAAATGACATTTGATCACTACAAATCTGAATTTAAATTAAAGACCTAGATGAAAAAATGTATACCCCAAAGCCAATCAACTCAAACCCATGGCAGAACTAGTTCAATTCAGAAAACTAGATAACTTACACGCTCGCCTTTGGATCCTCTCTCTCCAGTATTACCAGTTGCTCCCTGTAAAAGGGAAACACAAGTATATAAACATGTATTCAAAACTCTTGAATATGTGGTAACCATGCCAACATCAATCACAGGCAGCCATCAGCTCAGATCAACATCTTGTTGCTGGACCCTAGAGCTGGAGCATTCACTCGAGCAACACATCACTCATAACTAAAAACAGGCTGCCAGCTTTGGTCAGACACTTCACCACCCAGAACATTTCAGAAAGCCACTTAAAGGAATTATTAAAATGCTTTCATTTTTGCTGGAAGCCTGTATTTTAATTGCTGTGCTGTATTTAAATGATGCGATTGTGTAAGGTTAATGTAATCAACGTATGTATGCTGTGGCTGCTGCCCTGTTTGTACTCACTTCAGGCCATCTTGGTCAACATATGTTTTTAAATAATTACATTCTCCAATGGCTGTTGCAGCATTTCATCTTTAAACTTTTTTTCTCAAAGTCGTTTCAGCACGGAAGGTTTGGAATCTTTTAAGCTGGTCCCTGAGGCTGTATGTTCTGCTTTTACCAGTAAGACAGATTTAGAATATTTTCAAATGGTGCTGCATCACATTAGCAGTTATAACATGTATTTATTTATACAAATGTATTTTACAGGGCAGTTCTTGCAATACACTTAAAACACAGTAACAGCAAAAATATACATTGCAATATATAAAACATGCCTGAATACCTTTCAGTATATATACACTGCTGTGCAAAATTATTGGACATGTTGCCTTTTTCTACTCTGATGCATTGAGAGCATCAACAATTTACTCAAAGCCTCCACTAGTGTTTTCTACTATTAGAACAGCCTTTTTTTGCTTAAAGAAGGAAAAACATTGAGTGAAATAGCTTGCATCACTCGATGTTCAAGGTGTGGTATCCGAAACAAAATGAACAAGTACAGAGAAACATCATCTAATTGACAAACCCAGGACTGGAAGACCCAAAAAGCTGTCTAACAAGGATGAGCAATACATGAAGATAATATCCTTAAGGAATAGAAAGAAGACACGTGTTGAATTAACAACAGAAGTGGCAGAAGGCTGTGTTCTTGTGCATATTTTAGCCTTTTAGTCTTGTTCCCCTTTCTTAACAGAGCTATTCTTATTGCAACACATCCTTTAAGTCCTGATTTCAAGAGTGACCTTCTTTGACAGGGTAGCGTTGCGGGCCCAAATGGTATCGGCAGGGACAGAGACTCAGAGGCAAGAGAAATGCAATTTTAGCGCTGCTGCGCATGTTTAATAAACACAAAATACTATACAAATACAAAACAAAAGACTACAGGTTAAACAAAAACAGGTCTTGCACACGATAAAAATTACAAAATAACCAGCTCAAGGGCCAAAAGGTTTAAGCAAATCCCCCAAAAAGATAGGCTGGGCGTTAGCCTTCACTACAAAGTTTTTCAAAATACACACAAAACAAACACTCACTAAAAAAAACAAAAACAATAAATACTCCTCCCAAACAGGCTTTTTCTCCCTTTTTTATACCATGTGGCTGGAGCCTAACTATCATCAATTATCCAATCAACTCCAGCCACATTTTCACATGTATTTTGGTAGGTATAGGAAATTAACCCCATCCTTGCCAACCACCATAAAACAAAATTATTTACAGACACGGCCCTGCCCTGCCACAGCTTCGTACTGTTGGACGGACAACGACACCTGTGCCTTCTGCCAGCTCTGTTGTTTATCCAATGCTATATATAACATCACTCTTTAAAGTCTCTAAGTAATAATGTAAATACAATATATACATGCCTCATAGCCAGGTATCCCATCTTTCCCTGGTCTTCCCTAACAAAATAAAAATAAAGAAATGCATTATTATGAGCTGTTAGAATATATTGTAATTGAATATGTTACAAAGGAAAAAGGTGGATTTTGTCCTAACAATGGCTTCCAGTTACATAAATGTTTTCAATGCTAGAGTGGTTGTGTTTCAAAAAGATATGGGACAATGTTTTCAGGATATGAGATACAACTATAAGAAACATATTCACCAGACCTTGCTTAATTTTACCTCTAAATGTATGCCTTTAAGTACTTGAGGTTATGGCTTAGTTAATATGGTTCATGCAGATAAAGCTCTATTATAATCACTCGCTCTTTTTCTTGATCCAGGCATGGTCTCTGAAGTCGACATGCAATTCAGATAAGCTTGGTTAAGTCCAAACCCTAATTCAGATAAGCTTGGTTAAGTCCAAACCCTAATTCAGATAAGCTTGGTTAAGTCCAAACCCTAATTCAGATAAGCTTGGTTAAGTCCAAACCCTAATTCAGATAAGCTTGGTTAAGTCCAAACCCTAACTCAGATAAGCTTGGTTAAGTCCAAACCCTAACCCTTCAGATAAGCTTGGTTAAGTCCAAACCCTAATTCAGATAAGCTTGGTTATGTCCAAACCCTAATTCAGATAAGCTTGGTTAAGTCCAAACCCTAATTCAGATAAGCTTGGTTAAGTCCAAACCCTAATTCAGATAAGCTTGGTTAAGTCTAAACCCTAATTCAGATAAGATTGGTTAAGTCCAAACCCTAATTCAGATAAGCTTGGTTAAGTCCAAACCCTAATTCAGATAAGCTTGGTTAAGTCCAAACCCTAATTCAGATAAGCTTTGGTAAAATCCTGACAATGTGTCCATCTTTAACAAGTAACAAGCCGATAACCACCAAAGCAATATACTGCCTAGATTATTATAGTATTAGTATATAGTATTATCTTGAAGCTATAGTTCTGTTGCAGATTTAATTGCTTATTGATTATACTGTATTCTTCAAATGCAAGATATACATGTCACATTCTAGTTGTGCAGGTGACAAATAAAAGTGTGTCAGATTAAAATATACTTTACTGTAAAATATATCTTTACTCTATGCCCTCCCATGGATACAATTTAATGCTTTCTAAGATACAACAATACAGATAATATAGCATTGTAACAAGTAGTCTACACTTGCTGTAGATTTACAGTGGTTTGTCACCAAGTGTCAACACATCAGACCCATCAGGTAAATGTAACCAAAAGTAATTTTGTCTAGAACGACTTAAGTAAAATATATATATATATATATATATATATATATATATATATATATATATATATATATATATATATATATATATATATATAATGTCCAGAACTTACTGAAGGTCCAGAAGGTCCTTCAGGTCCAGGAAAGCCAATCTCACCCACAGGTCCTCTCTCCCCCTGTCAGATGAAAAGGCACCCTGTTATTAGTATTGTGTGACAGTGATGCACACCATATGATGTTGAACTCTGACTTGGAAGAAAGACTTACAGGTTCCCCCGGGAGTCCTGGTGTACCTGGAGATCCAGGCTTCCCCTATTGGACAGAGGAGAGCAGTGTAAGGAGAATGGATTCTTTAACACATAAACCAACTTCCTTCTATTTATAACACAATAAACGGTTCTGTAAGAGGTTAGCTGGAATAGATAGGCACTTACTGGTGAGCCTGGTTCACCTGCTGTACCTGGAACCCCTGGGTCTCCCTTTAAATGAAACATTGAAGCCATCAGTGCACATTTATGAGCTACGAAGAATAGGTTTTATTAAATGTGGACACCTGCTATCTACACCCTCAATCTGGCAAATAATACAAGGATACAGTAAAGCAATACAATACTCATATTGTTCTAAAGTCTTTAAACAGTACATAAATGGAAAAAAGGCTACATTCAAGTTACCATTGAAATTGTAAAAACATAGCTTTAAATGTCCATGAAAACCTAGGTCAGCGTTGTGCTTGTTTTAAACAAAATGCTGTAGGGAAATAAATTTGACAAATTATTATTATTTTTATCAAAAATATTATATAGGTATAAAAGAAAATACTGTTAATATAATCATATATACACTAGATATAAGCAAGCAAAGATGTACAGGTTGCAGCATGCCCTAATCTATACACTTGTATTACAACACAGATGTCCGTGGAGTCAAATCAAAGAATTGACTGACGATTCAAATAAAAACATTACATTAAATACTATGAATATATTAGTATTTCCACCCCATTTCTTATACTCTCTTCCAATCAATATGGATCCACCCTGCTATCACACAACTCCAACACACCCCCTGGTAAGGGGGGAAACTCACCCAAATTAATAGAACATTCTATTCTTAACCTAATCTGTTAGAAACTGTTTCAAGCTAGTTCTTTGTTTGTGGTGTTCTGTTTTCACACTGTGTCTCCACTCCTCCATGCATCTTGATTAGACACCTGCTAACTTTGGCTCTCTGCCCAGATGCAAAGATACGAGAGACTGCAAATGTCTTGCACAGCTAGTTACATGTACTTTAAGCTGTAACAAAATATGAAAATAAAACTTTAACATAAAAGTAAAGAAACATATAATCAAATACATAATTAATACTTTATGCAGAATGTCATTTCCTACAATGCATTCATGCAGCTTGCCTCCTTTGGCTGAAAAAAAAACAAAACTGTGCTTTGTTTAAAACTAAAATGTTCCTATTAAAATTTCCCATACTTGCTTTGAAATCTGCCTCTACTTTCTGGATACATTTGTTGGTACAGTAATTTTGCCTTCTACGTTACCAGCATGCTGGTTATAGGAGCGCCTATGTGGTTGCATTGCACTCATTGTTGAGTGAATGCGAACACTGCTATGCAAAAGTCTTAGACATGTTGCATTTTTTTCTACTCTGATGCATTACTCAACAATTTACTCAAAGCCTCCACTAGTGTTGTCTACTATTATAACAACCTTGACTTGCATATAGAAGGAAAAACGTGAAATAGCTTGCATCACTTTTCAGCTCCCTACCTTTGCTCCTGGTAGTCCTTCTAGTCCTGGCAATCCCATTGCACCTGGTTCTCCCTACAGCAAATATAATATCACATTTACAACAGGCAAATTAGATTATGCAGTTTAGGGTACTAAAGCAAGGAATTGTGCAACATATAGTGTACAGCAGTGGTTTCTAAACATCTTATAACAGGGACCAACTTTAAAGTGACTTTGACCTAATGGAACTACTCTATTGAAAAAGTATGTGAAAATCCAAATCGACATTTGAAATGTATCTACAAGAAATGTGCTGATAATAAAGCAAAATAGCATTTTGTATCTACTTTCTATAAAATACTTCCTGCCTTGCACTGTAGGCATTATATACATTGGGTATGCTGACAGCTGTAAGAATATATACTGTATCTATGTTATTACACAGTAGGAATTTTATATATTGCAAATAAATAGTAAAATAGAGCATCCCACAGACTATTCTTTAAAACGTTATTTACACAATATACCTACCGCTAAGCCTTCATCGCCTTTTGGACCCTGTAAGTAAAACAAAAAAGCATATTGGTCAAATATGTGTGTGAGTTCACAAATGTGTACACTAGCTCAGCCACAGCTACTACCCCTCCTAAGGTTATGTTTAACTTACTGGAGGACCAGGATAGCCAATAGAACCTGCACCTCCCTGGAAAATAAATAATAGTTGGTTTAAAAAACAAAAAAACAGCATCAAAACAAAAATCCACCAATGATAAAAAAAAAACAAAAAAACAAAAAAAACCTTTCACTGGAAAGTATACTCTACCTGCAGTTTGTACAGGCTGCCCATGCCATTTCCCTCAAGATACGGATGGCCCTGAAAGATGCATCCAATAGAATTCAAAGCATCTTCCACTTCAAGGTATCACAGTACAGTACAGTACATTATGTCACCTCTACAATGCTAGGAGTCACATACAAAATCCATGTCCATATTTACTCAGGCATCTTTGATCACAGACAATTTTATATGACGGCCGCCATATCATTAGCAATGTATATTGGGGAATCTACTGAAAGCTATTCCCAACTAGTTCTGCAATATTATCAGTTTATCTTCTATTTTAGATAAATCCCAGTACCCATACAGGTGCCAACTCGGCAGGAGTTCACAACTGAGAAAAGAAAACATGGGCAACTTACAGGAGGTCCAGGAAGTCCTGGTCTGCCAGGCGGCCCTTCACTGCCCTATAAAACCAAGGTGAAGCAATGTCTGGTGAATTTCTTTTTTCTGTTTGTTGTTTAACCAATGTGACTTTTTTTTTTTTGTCAAACAGAGTGTATTAAATAATGCTCTTACTCTTTCACCCTTACTTCCTTGTTGACCATGGGGTCCAGGTCTTCCCATAAGGCCCTGGAAATAAACAATGACCACATATTTAATCTCTGGGTAAGTGATTTTAAACAGATTTATTTTCACTGAAATTGAGGGAAACACTTACAGGAGATCCAGTGCGACCTGTGGGACCCGAGAACCCTGGCACACCTGGAGAGCCCTGCAATGTGAGATGCCATTTATTTCCATTCAATGGAGGTATTTAAATACTTCAACACTCAATAGTGTCATAGTCAGGAGAACTAATAATATGAATATCGTTGATCTATGCAGATGATGTATGGATTTATAGGGGCCATAAGAGAGGGGTTAGCAAATCAGTGAAAATATGGATTTCTTTATAAATTCTGCAATTTTTAAATTTCCACCTTATTGATACATACAATAAAATGATGCGATACAGATTTGACAGTGGTAAACACATAATATATTTAAATGGCATGCACATTTTTACATACCTGATCTCCCTTTTCTCCAGTAGGACCTGGAAATCCGCGTTCCCCTTTAACTCCCTGAAGGGGAGGAAACACAGTTGATTGTTCAAAATGACAAAAGAATCAAAGCTTGGACAGATGTAAATAAAGGTATACACACACTTCAGATAAATCAGAAATACAGAATATCAACAAATAGAAGGCCTAGACAAGAAAGGGTGTTTCTTTGGTACAGTACAGTATGTATTTACAGAATATTTGTAATAGTCTTTCTTTATTTTCTATAAATCTGCACAGTTGTTTAAGCATTTTAGAAATATGTACTGTATCCTACCTTTGGGCCCTCTCTCCCAGGAATCCCTGGAGGCCCTCTCAATCCTGGGTCACCCTTTGAAAAGAAAGAGAATGAGAGGGCAAAATGATTTACTTGATTCTCTTCTGCATGTGAAAAGCTATTGTGAAAAAATTAAAATATTACTATCTGAACAGTTCACTCCAGTACTTTTTTAATTACAGGACTGCAGTAATAAAATCTGCAGCTGTTTAGATCATTAACAGTAAATAGGGAATACTGCTACCATGAGTAGCAATGGAAATGTGAGTCTGTCGTATAAACAGCATTGCTGGAGATGAAGTACTTACCTTCAACCCTTCCAGTCCTTCCGCACCTGGCACTCCAGGCACCCCTTTGTCTCCTTTCTGTCCAGGCAAGCCCGGTGATCTCAGCTGGCACACATGGCAGGCATTCTGTTTGAAGCAAACAAAACAAAACATGTTCATTCCTACTACCTGTGATTAACCGATTCCTATAAAGCCTCAATGTCTAATTGGGTACACAAATAAACCAAAATCAATTGCAATGTTCATTACCTCATTGAAGTTCTTTACTACAGCATTATTATTACTATTTCCTATTGTTATTATATTATACAGGACCTATATTTTGATTTATTACAGCTTTAATGGTAGGACCTTTATGTGCAGAGAAAGTTTAATTATTCAAGAGCTTTTTATTTTTAAAAAAAGAAAGCCATTTATCTCACTATGTTGTAATATTGTACCTGCCAATCGCTGACCTTTACAATTTCTTATAACAAGAAATGCTATTTATGCAAAAGTTGTAAATGTGTCACTCCTGGAAGCAAAAAGGCTTTTAAAACAAGTAATGCTACATATTTTATATGGTGTCATTTTTCATTTATTCATATATAGTCAATCCTAGAACCACCAAAGGTCTAGGAAATAATTTCAGAAAACAAATAAAATCAACACTGAGACATGGCACTGATTTACAGGGTGTAAAACCAGACTGGGAGTTGTTTAGTAAAGATTGGGTGGATACATGACAATTCAAATGAGCACAAAACATTCAAGTAAAACCATCAGTAATTAAAATACCATTTACATTTTTTATTTGTATTAGTCATTTAAATTAAAAGGTGGTAATGGAGTAGAATAAATAGGCAAACTATAAAGCATGAGCAAATTTAAGAGGCCTGTGAAACAGATGCATGCACAGCTCCTTATGCCTTGCTAAATTTCCCATGTCAGCCTTGGCTAAGGATTTGAATTCCATTAAGGTAGAGAAAATTATCTATTAGGAGCATTGAAAGGCAGCAAGTTTCTTTTTTTCTTCCTTTTATCTCTTTCCACGTTTCTTATAGATTTCTAATCCAATTCAAATTAATTAATAATAAATTGCTTTGAGTTAACATGCCAAATCAGGCCAAATGCTCCAGGAACAGTACAATGAAATTTGATTTGTTTCCCCTTTATTACAGAATATCCTGTCCATCGAATTGTTTTATTTGAAATCGATCACACATGTGATCACAGGCTTGTGCTTTTCACAAAGATGTGTAGTATTACTTTAAAAAGAAAAACTGAAAAACTAAACTGATAAAAAGCTATCACCTGTCAGCTACACTGTCTTATTAAACTCAAAACCCATTAAATACCTGCTTTCTTCTCTGTGGGTGACATTATTAAACAAAGGCAGCTTGACAACAAATGCAGGTGCACTTTACTCTACTATATTCGAAAATCACCCTTATGCCATAACTATTTGATGTCTGCTTAAAAGATTTTTTTAATTTGATTTAACGTATTCATTGTATTCAGAAATAACCCCACGACCCACAATCAGGTCCTTTATCTTTCACAATCATTAGAGGAGTTAACAAAATACATTAGCATGTACATTCAACCCTAACACTTATTATAAGAGACCTTCTCCTCCTACTCAAATTGCTCAAAACATGTTATTCTGAATATATAGCATTCTAATTATTTAAGAATGTATAGACATATTTTTGGTTAAATAAATGAATGAATAAATAAATAAATAAATAAATAAATACATTACATGTTAGCAGTATAGAAACTAAATGTATGGCTGTCACTTGAAGATGTCACAGAATGTATTAACAACCACACTTTCAAAGTTTGGATCTGTCTTGGATGTACTAACCACAAAGGCAAACCTGTTGTGACTATTCATCGTACATACAAATAACTCCTAGTTCTAGACAAGACTACAAGTTAAGCTGAAGAAGGTCTTTTCTGACTTGAATTCCGCCATGCATCCTGTGTTTGTGATGCTGTAAGATTGGATAAGACTCTCCAGGTGGCAGTGTTGAGCTATACATACAGACAGGAGCCTCCATTGTGAAATTCTACATTTTAAAAAGATAATTACTTTTTATCATATTTCAGAGAGCCTCCAAATATCATGCAGCAGTGAGTACATTTGTTCAGTTCTTCAGTCGCAGCTCTATTCATTAGGCTGCTAAAAATATTGATCGGTACTGTAGCTTCTAATTACTCCTTGCAAGGAATGCAGGCAGTATTCTTAGACTACTTAATAAGATCCTACTCCCCATGGAGATAAAATATAGATAAAAAAAAAACATATTTTTCTCTCTCTGTGAAAGTGCAAACCTCTCATTAACACTCTGATCTACCATTGTGAAGAACAACTTTACCCACATCATTACACCGCCTCTATTTCAAGACTCAAACAGCCTTTTAATATTCTAAATGTTTCATATCGTGAGTTTAAACTACCGTCAATTAGAAAGAGGCATGTGTGAATAACTAAAAGATGATCAATACTGTGGGACATGTAAAACTTATCACAGATGACCACCCACACATTTTACTACCATGGTAAATTTGCACTGTAATATTCCATTCTTTCTATGCATTTTCTATGGATTTTACATTAATTTACTATACATCCATAGTATCTGGAGTTTACCATGCCTGTGTTTTCTTTAATACATCTTCACTGATGCTGTTAATATTGTAGCGATCTTACAGGGTGAGGCGAAACACACACAGACGGAGGGCGGGCGCGAACCTGGGACCTCTTGCACTAAAGCATAGCGCCGATACCACTGTACAAAAGAGCTGGTACGCACTCGTCGGACTGTAGCCTTGAGTGCTAGTCCTGGGCGGGCAGGCTGGCAGGTAGTGTGTAGCGAGCACTGGGGAAAGTAGCAGCAGGGCTAGTAGGTGATGTAATCACATACGAAGACATAAGCCAGACATACTCTCCTTGCAAGGGAGGAGGCTCTTTTGTACAGCGGTATTGGCGTTGTGCTTTAGCATGAGAGGGCTGGGGTTCGCGCCTGCCCTCCGCCTTGTGTATGGATTGGCTCGCCCTGTGTGATGTGCCGAACTGAGATCGCTACAATATATTATACTGCAGTTTGCTACATATTTACTGTTCTGCAGTATATGTCTGCAAGGTTTAGTACAGGTTTACCTGTATCAGGGGAAGGGATGAAGACAACTTTGTTAAAAACCTAAAATGTGTTTCTTTCAATATAACTGAATGTTTTCAAACTAGATTAAAAATAAATGACCTTTGTGGGAGAACTAATCTACAAAAAGAAAACAAAACAACAAATTAAAATAGGCAAACTTACCTTTAAAAGAGCACCCATGTCTCGAACCATTGGAAGTGCCGACTGCAAAATGCAAAAGTAAATCAGTTATTTCATTGTATTTTTAAATTACCAAATGTTATACAAGAACAATATGAGCTGTGTTCATGGGGCACATGTTGGTACTGTAAGTGTACTATAAATAGTTTTTGAAAGAAAAGTGGTACAAACTTTGCACTCGAGCAAAAACTTTGTAATTGTGGCCCTATATATCCAAAACATTATTTCCTCCAAAATACGTGTGCTAAATACTATTGGAATATGACTACTAAATACCAGTGTAACTTCCGAGTCACATTACTAGGAACAAATATTTCAGTGGTATTATTTTATCAATGGCTTATAGCGTTGTACAATAGCTGTCCTAGTGCTACCACTGACACGCCATTTCATTACAGTGCCCCTGCATTGCCATTGAACATTACTGGCAAGGGTCTCAGACAGGCACTTACTGGCTCTCCTGGGGGACCAGGGGGACCTGCTTTCCCATCCTTCCCTGGTGTTCCCTGGATTCAGAAATGAAAAAAAAAAACATTGCTCTTTAGAAGCAAAAAACATCAGAAATGATTTTCAGCAATGATTAAACTTATTTGCATTCAATTGAACAGTCTTGTAGTTAAAAATATAATTTCTTGAAGGATCTGGTCTGTTCTGAATTAATGAGGACTAGGTGATATTATGCGTATTCTGAACATGAGTAAAACACCATAAATACTTTTCTCCCATCTTACATTGTATTATTATTATTATTATTATTATTATTATTATTATTATTATTATTATTATTATTATTATTTACCACACTTCTATTTTACCTTGCTTACATTGCATTTTGCTGTATTAAAAAAAAGTTTTTAACATGGTATACCACAGTAAATCTTTAGGGACTATACAATGAATCCTACTTACTTCAACTCCAGGTAAGCCTGCTGTCCCTGGCAAACCTGGTGGTCCTCTAGGTCCCTGAAAAACAGCAGCAGTACAATAGTATATGTCTTTGCACAATGTATTAATCTACACCCATCTACTCCATCACAAATGACCAGAATTGTGGTGAATGAAAATACTCGTTAGAAATAAGTGAAAACCAATGCTCTTACCTGAATACCTCGTTCTCCAGCTGGACCAAGAGGACCCTGAAATTATATATTTTTTAATGTTAATAAAAAGTTAATTATATTTATTTATTTTTTTTTGGTTTTGTTTTCCACAGCCAATCCTCGTCTTGCTAAATTAATTTGGAATAAGAAATTGTCTTCCTTGTAAAATAAATATTTTTAAGACTGAGCAGTAAACTGCAATTTATTAGATGCATTATCGTTTCACTGATTCCCCTTTTGGACAGTTCTTAGTCCAGCAATCGTAAAAGTGCAATGAAAACTCACTGGAGGTCCTTGATTCCCTATTCCAGGGAGTCCTCTCTTCCCAGGATCTCCTGCAACACCAGGCACGCCCCTCTCGCCCTGCCAAAACACACATATTGAAATAAATACATTATTTTATATTTATCAAACAAAGAAAGATTTATGATCATGGTGTTCTGAAACAGTCTGACTTACTCTGTGTGAGTAAAGGCCAATTTTTATACTAACGACCACTGGTAGGTGGTTGAAGTCAGCACCTCTGCATTGAGCTACAGTAAGTAAGTCGACTCTTTCTGTTGACAGCTAAAGTTTGCTTATCATCCCCTATTGGCATGTAATTGTCTTACTGCTGTTACAAGAAAAGACCAGAGAATTTTGGGTAGCCACATTGTTAAATGTTATTCCCTTTTGGACCTTTCTGATCTTGGGATCCTGAGTACAAATCTTGCTGTAGGCATTTACTTAGCACAGCCTCCTCTTATTTGGCCAAAAATATATTTTCTGCCCAAAAAAGGGTCTGAGCCCAATAACTCTCTCTCACCAGAAGAGTGGTTGTGACACCCAGCTACAGTAGGGGAAAACAGGGCTCAATTCAATTGACTTTAAATTCAAAGCACTAAAAGGGTGGAAGCACTAAATAGAGAGAATGTGGAAAATAAATTGTACTTCTCATGGATGATGTGTTTATCAAATCAAACATTTGCTCAGTTTATTATAATGATTTTTTTTTATAAACTGATTTTTTTTCCAGCTATTGAGGTTTATTGAATTGTTCCCACAGTCCCCATGGCTGTGCTGTTTATCATCTGTCTTGTCAAAGCATACCTTAGACCCTCGAGATCCCCTAGGTCCTGGTGTGCCTTCTCCCTAAATAAAAACAGAAGGAAAGCATACACTTTGAAATAATCTTTTACCATACTTTAACAAAATAATAATATTAATAATACTCAAAACATAAATATAACAATAATCCTATCAAACTACAGTAGGATCATACAGTAATAGATGTGTGCTGCAAGAAGACGAGCTGTGGTCTTTCTTAAAGGATTAAAAGACAACCTATACCCCATGCCTACTTCAATGTAAATTGAACTGCATGTTAATAATAGTGTTAACAGTGGTAGGCACCAAGTTACTGTCAGGTATCACTCACAGTCCAAACACTTTAATTATTGTGGAAAAGCCAATTAATCAATGTATTATATTGCTGATTGCAGCTAAACAAATTCTCCACACAAAACATAACTCCATATCATTAACAAGGGGACACTATATAAGAAAAAAAAAGTGTAGGTAGTGGCTGGCAAAAGCATTACACAATGTCATTTTACAGCTATAGATGCATCAGTCATAAATTAAATAAACTACAACATTGTTTCATAGCAATACATTTATTAGAAGTTGCCTGCCACATGACTCCTCCAGCATAGCAAGGTCACAAGAAATACAGCATTTTTCACAAGTTTAGGCACACTATTTCTACTTAAGACAATTAATAGGAATCCCCATGGTTCGTGCACAAGTAGAATAATTTTTTAATTAAGTCATTTATAAAGGTAATCATGTTGTGCCAAGTGAGATGCATGTGTGTTGTTTCATAGCCTGCTGTGTTTGCCCTCCAGAAGTTTTGGAAATGGAAAGAAATCTACCATTAAATGGAAGCATTGAGCTGTTTTGTTTTAGTTCTGTGTACTCCACAATTGTAGATAAACAGAAATATCTATCCATTGTGATGGTTTGGATATCCTGCTGCTTTTCTCATTGTTTTTCAGATTTCAGTGCAAGCCCAAAAACCAGCATTTAGTACCCCTGGTTGTCCAGTTCCACCTACAGCCATCTTGCTATTGTGTTTTTTCTTCTACAAAAAATACAGACAAGAATATACTGTTTTATGTTAAACCCTTTTCTCGACATCACATCCTTCACATTGTAACCTTCCATTTGAATACTGAAACCTAAAACACAGACCCTGAAATGAATAAGCACATTCTACAACCAAAAGTTGTCATAGGCTGGTCAGGATACATCATGTCATAGGTGTGCAATATGAATGACAGCATGTACTGCAAGACAAAATATGTTAGCATTATACCATAACAACTTTTATGACACGTGGCCTTTTAAATCTACTATATAAACTTACCCCACAGTAAAATGTTAATATTTGCAGTTTCTGTATTTTTGTGTCACTAAATTACCCTATACAGCCCTTTTAAAAATGTACCACAGGAAAAGCAAAGCAAAATGTAATAAAACAGTGAAAGCATGGTAAAACAGAGGTAAGTTTTATAAGCCCACAGATGTACTGCATAGTAAACATGGCAAACCATGTTAAACTATGGTAAGTAGAACCATGGGAAAAGCATAACAGATTTGAATCTTCTATTTTAAATAAAGACCTTCCTACCAGGCAATGATCTTAGCTGGAGAACAACGAGACAATAACATTCATTAAACACTATGGCATTATGTTTTGTGTGCAAGCCTATAACTAGGATGCAGTAACCCACCGGTTTTCCAGGAATTCCCAGTCCTGGAATCCCATGTTCTCCTTTGGGACCGGGCAGTCCTGGAGGGCCTGCCACCCCACCAGAGTCTCCCTAAGATCAGAAGAACCCAAACAGTTGAAAATATTGCATATTTACAAAATAACCATTGACTGAAGCAAAATTTAGGACAATACATGGTGATTACAAAAACAAAACAAAAAAACACATGTACTTTATATCAAATGTCATTAGCATACCTAAGGTTGACATTTCCGACAGTACAGAACTGCTAAATATAATATTTTGATTTAGTCACCAGTGGGGAATGCAAGTGATACCGTAGGGCCAATCAGAAATAATGTTGCACTTCTTAATTTTTGAGAGATGTCAGAATGGTAAATAAGTTATCTGGGGATTTATTCAGCTCTATCCAACACTTTTTAATGGAACATAAAGATAATTACATCTATCAGATTCATTTGTTTTATTTCAGTCAGTAAAAATGATTTCATCTAATAAGGACTGGGTTAACAACAAAAGGTGCAAATATGGTTCTATTAAGCCAGCATAAGTTATGACAAATATTCAAGATTACACTATTGCTAAATAACTGATAGGACTGTTACCTTTTCACCCTTCATGCCATTGTTTCCTAGTACTCCCTGGTCTCCTGGTAATCCCTGTAAAATGAGTGGAACACAAGGACACTTAATTTATATCTTTGTCTTTTTTTGACATCCAAGAACATGTGCATGCAGTCTTTCATTTCGGAAAACAGATGCTCATTATTCTGAACAGGTGTGGAGAACAGATTGGGCTGATGCCTACATTCTTGCGTGTAAAAAGTTTACATAGGAATGTATCCACCAATTTAATCTCCAATTTGATTACTGGTCATCTGTGTAACAATTCAGGCTGCAATCTGGCTACCGGTGATAGCAATATAAAATAACAGTCAGCGACATGTAGCAAAACAGTCTTGCCAAACTCAACATGCATAATGTGAGAGTAAAAACTCTTACTGCTTCCCCTGGGATACCTCTGGGTCCAACAGGGCCTGGGAGCCCTTCTTTACCCTGTAAAATAGATATTAAAGAATTAAAAATTAGGATTTGGAAATGTGTTAATGGATGTAATAAGTCCCTAAACCTCTGTTAGAAATAATGCTGACCACTGTAAATGAAGCAAGAACATACACAGAAAATGTCTCTGTTTGTCCTTTATCATTTTGTGTATTTGTGTATATAACAATCCCCTACCTCGGGTCCTGAACTTCCAATAGGGCCTGGTGGACCCATCTCCCCCACTTCACCCTGGCGTTAAAAGAAGAACACAGATGAAGAGAACAATACGTGTTGAAAAGATCAGAAGTAAAAATAAAAGCTTTTTTACCTTTAGTCCTTGTTGTCCCTGGATGCCCTGAGGAAAAAAAAAACAATAACAATAATAATAATTAAAACTGTATGGTCTCAGTTTAACAAAACATAAATAAAAGGTCGAGACCAGCTGTTTTGCAAACAGGCAACCCTGATTCCTTGCACCGATTCTATTTTTTAAACCATTATCACACAGGAACTGTTTTTTGAAAATAAGCCCATATTATATCAAAATCTTAATCTTTATCTACTGATATGCAGCACTGAGAAATCTATGTAAAAGAAATGCTTGCAGCCAACTGACGTTATTTATAAATAATGTACACGTTTACTACACGTTACGAACTGCTGTATTAGTTCAGTTGTATTTTGCTACTTACTGCATCTCCTTTTTCTCCTTTCAGTCCTTTCTCCCATGATCCTCCCTTTCGAAACAACAAGAATTTGGTTAGCAAAATGTTTCTATGTATATATCTGCCAGACTTCTGGTGAGATTTACTATATTGTGACATTTTCTTATTTATTTATTTTATATATAACAGAATGAGGGGCATAATGGGACTAGAGTATACCTGGATCAAATCAGACCAGTACCTGCCACCATTCATGCCCAAACAACTGCCAGATTTTCCTATTATTACTCATTGACAGAAGTATTCCTGTTGAGTCACTGTGTTGGCATTTCCACTGTCCTTTGAAACAAGTAATAATTATAGAGTTTGAATCTTAAGATGTCTATTAAATGATCATAAAGTTCCCTGCAGCTGATAGTTAGAAAAGTAGTTGCACCCACTGCTTAATATGATCAATCAGTATGTTTACATGGCACAAGTATTGAGAATATTATGTATTTGGAATACTAGAATAGTCCGAATGCTCTGTGTACATGCACGCAAAATTCTCTATTCCTTTCATATTCTGCGTTTACATGGTAAATGGAGTATTCCTTTTATGTCATTAACGCATGCATACCTTGCTTCCCACTGCAAAACAAAACAGTGCAGATTGTAGTAGAATAGTTTGTTGTTTATTGTAAGAGGTGGTGGTATGGACGCATATTTCTGTTATCTGTTTTTTTTCAGATATGGAATCTGATATTCTGAGATTGTGTAGAGGCTTGTGGGTCTTATTTCAGTGCAATGTGTTTACGCAGATATGCATGCTTATATCAAGGAGACAGATTGAAGATGAGTTGCCCCGTTTAGCCACGCACATCATCAACAGAGCCTACAGTAAGTACACAACAATCTCCCTCACGACCTGTGAGAGCACCGTACAACAGGAACTGTATGCCTCATACTGAATGGTTGGGCAGTTAATTTCAGGGGCAGTCGGAAGGGGGCAGCATCACGGTACATTGCCCTAGTACGATGATCAAAGTTTCAGTCATGAATTGGTTGAACTAGCTATCGGAGGGGGCAGGTCTTAGGGTACTCTAGGAGGACGTGACGCTGTAATCGATTCCTTTATTGTGGTTAATGAGAGGAAACGAGGACAGTGAAATTGTGAGTGAAGTGTTATGTTTGTTTTTAGCAACTGTGTACGTTTGTCTGTGTACAAATCTGGGAGCTGCCACTTCAAGCTAGCAATAAGCCCAGACTTCACTGCACCTGTACACAAGCAAGCACCACTGTTTAAAGCACCACACCTGCACCTAGAGCACGCACTGTCCGGAGACATGTCTGTGTTTATTATTTCGGGAGTGCAACCTCTTAGTTTATACGCTGGCAATACCCATAGTTAGGTAGAGCCAGCGTTATTATTTTATACGGTCAAGGCGACCATTACACAAGAAAATAAAAGGTCTTAAACTGTGAACTTTGTGTTTGTTGTTGTCTGGAGCACCTCCATCACCCCTACACCTACGCACTGCCACTGACACGATCACAATGCTGTTTTTAAATTTAGGTGTTTATTTGCAGATTGACCACATATTAATATTTGTTTTCTGTATATGCTGTAGATGAGGCGTATGAGAGGAAGAAACTTCGATATGCTCAACAAGCTGCTGAAGTGGAACAGCGAGGATGGAGAGTCTGAGTTTATCCAGTGGGGTTGGGTTGTCAAGGATTTGTGGCACATTCCACAACCCGGTTTCTCAGAGACGTCAGGTTCAGTGGCCAAGAGTTGCATTGCACAGTGAAGAACTTATCTGAAGCAGAAGAAAGGAGCAGCAACTGGCTGTGGTTGAGACGGAAATATTCTGGATGGGGATCCCAAGCACAATAGAAAGAAAGCAACGCTGATGTACAGGTAAGTAAGCTGGGCTGAGCTGAGTGGGGGATGGAGGGGGGTGATGCTGGGACGCCAGAATCACTGTTGAGCCCTCTTGAGGTGTCGTGGGCTAGTCGACAAAACACAGAGGATGGAATGTGTCCACTTGAAGACCCCAGAGATGTACCCTACTTAGAGAGTCTGAGTTTATCCAGTGGGGTTGGGTTGTCAAGGATTTGTGGCACATTCCACAACCCGGTTTCTCAGAGACGTCAGGTTCAGTGGCCAAGAGTTGCATTGCACAGTGAAGAACTTATCTGAAGCAGAAGAAAGGAGCAGCAACTGGCTGTGGTTGAGACGGAAATATTCTGGATGGGGATCCCAAGCACAATAGAAAGAAAGCAACGCTGATGTACAGGTAAGTAAGCTGGGCTGAGCTGAGTGGGGGATGGAGGGGGGTGATGCTGGGACGCCAGAATCACTGTTGAGCCCTCTTGAGGTGTCGTGGGCTAGTCGACAAAACACAGAGGATGGAAGGTGTCCACTTGAAGACCCCAGAGATGTACCCTACTTAGCTCAATCCAGACGGTTGTCATGCTGATGCGCTGGGGGGACCGCACTGGGTTGAACCCCGGAGCCAGCATCACAGCTGTTGTGTGTGCTGATGCGCTGGGGAGGCAAAATGAGCTGATCCCTGGAGCCAGCATTACACTTCAGCAATCAACACCAGACAGAAGGATACTACATCATCAGATGGAAAGCAACATAAATGTATGGAGATGCAGATGGATCACATTAGTTTACTGCAAAGCTACGTCTTAGTTGGTGCTTATCTTGGCGAGAGCCGAGTTCAAATCAACATGAAGTTCAACATCTACTCTCATGTAATGGAAATCAATTATTCTTTTGTACTGAAATTGTAGGAGCATTTTAAACAGTATCTATACAGCGCCCCAATACCTGCTGGTGAGAAAAATAAATAATATGAACAGTATGTGATGGCTAATATATTATAGCTATAAATATAATGTGATGACATGTTGATAGAATTATTTTCTTTCAGTCTCGTCAGTCAGCTGGTCAGGGTAACTTTCTTCTTCAAACCCGATGTCCACACCATTCCGATGCGACAGAGCACACTGAGAGATATGCACCCCTTACATAATAAATATATTTTTCCTTTTTGTTTTGCAATTTTTGATACTTGCTAGTGCTATTCCTAATAAAGCATTGCATACAACATCTAGTTTTTTACACACTTATAGTCAGTTTTTTAATATGAGTACAAAGTTTTGTGAATAAACACACCTACATCAAAAGTACAGATGTGGGAAAAGCTTGCCAACAGGGAAATGAACTATATGTGTTTGTTTCTTCTTCTAATTTTAAAATGTTAAACAGGGTTTTTTCCATCGTCTCCCCTTACATCGCATGATGTGCACATGTTAGGGCACACTGCTGGGTTGAAGAGGCGCACTATCTCACGGGATGCACTTTCGCATTCTACACCGGGTTGGTGAAGACAAAGGGCGATGTATCCGTATGTCATTCATAAGGCTGAAGTAAGGAAAAAATTCTAAATTCGTCCCACTTGATAATTATTATTTTTTTTGCTTTTAAAACCATGCATCGATGATGAACTTGATCCACAGTTGTCTGAAATCCCCCTTCGTGATTTTTTCCGCCTCCTTTTAAGCATTTCTGCACATCTCTGTTTCTTGCCATCAAGCTGTTTATGACTTTAAAAGCCTTAATAAAAGTGATGTCTCCTCATCAGACCAAAGTAGCTGCGTTTTCTCACACGTGCCGTCATGGTTACTGCTGTGAGTATTTGTTATTGTGCGTGTCTCTTGTGGATTACGGTTCATAATTGGAAAATGCTGTTTACATGGCTTTATATTCCACTAGTACTCTGTATACTAGTGGAATATGCCACCTCCAATATTCCAAATATGCTGAGGTGGAATATTCCTCTTCATATTCTGAATATGTTGTTTACATGACGGAATATATATTAGGATTATTCAGTATTCCAAATACTAGTGGAATATTACTAGCCATGTAAACACACTGAATGTTTGTCTTGAAGTGTTACAGAACACCCTGCAAAGTTACGTTGCCTTTACCTTTGCTGTTTACAGTGTTGTCTGTATCGCAAGATTATGTTGGACTCTTTTTCATTTTTTAACCATCATCATGGTTCATAAATTAATACACGGGGCAACACATTTCTAAACATTAACTTGTGAGCTTTCACCAGGGGGAAAAAAAAAAAAAAAGTAAAAGTAATCTAAGGATTACAGTGTATCCAGATCTTGCTCTCTCCAACATTGTTGCAGGAGGGAGGATGAGTTGGATACACTGGGATGTGAAGAATAAACTTTTTTTTTTTTCTCCTGGCAAAAATCAATTCTCCAGTTTATTTACCTATGATGTGTGAATAAAAAAAAAAATGTTGTTTGGGATAAATAAATAAATTCCTGTGATATGAACAGCTAAGGCAAGTAATGTGTTTCTTGTGTTTCTTGTGTTTCTTATAAACATTGCAAGGAGTTCTGTAACACTTTAAGGAATTATTTTGTCATAAAGATCCTTTCTATCAGTAATGAATGATTTTGTTTTATAACCATACTGTGCACCAGGAATCACTTTGTTATGAATTGCCAGAAGGTACGGAAAGAATGGGGATTGACAAGACACTTTATACAGTATATCACTAATAATCATATTCAAGATGCAACACATTTCTGGGCTGTTAAAAAGGTTATTAAAAGGACTGACACCAGTTTTAAACAGTAACAGTTTTTTGGAAAATATATTTGTAATTAAGTTTAAACTTACATATCCAGTTAGATGTCTGAGACCATGGGGTGTCATTGTCTATGAAAAACAAGTTAGATTTTATTGGAATTCCCATGGCAGCAAATTGATTAGAGTTTTGTATGCGTGATGGCTCCAGCTCCTCTTTACAAGGTGTCCTCAGAATAGCTTGTATCTTTATTCTTCACGCTGTTCCCTACTATTCCCTATAACAGACAACTGTCATGATTTGGAAATGCGTACATCTGAAGCAGCACTTTAAACTTTATTGGCTTTTATCAAGTTATTATTTTAGTTTTTTTTTTCATGTGCTTTTTAAGTTATTTTATACAAGCAATCAAATAACCTAGCTCTAAAATGTTCACAAAGTAATATTATTCTTAAAATGTTTGAATGTATAATAATAATTCGAATGTATTTTTAGGAAGAATATATTACAGTATATATATATATATATATATATATACACACACACACACACACACATACTGGATGTGTGCACTTTTTCTGTTTACTGCAATCTAATTTTCAGAATGAACTGAATGAAATAAGAACCGCCTCCCCTATCTCTAACTGAAATGTTCCATATTACTGTGACAATTCCAAGCAGAGAGCAATCAGTAGCTACAGTACATTTGGCCAAGTCTCAGGGCTCCTACTAAAGTCCTGCAGTGATAGCCTGCCAGCCCCTTGGCAGCAGTGGAGAGCTCTGGAACTGGCGACAAAGGAGTTCCATAATGATAGGAGTTTACCCTTGGCAGGCATCGACTGTACTGCTCTCCCCAAAGAGACTGACCGCCTGCTGTGAACAATCAAGATCCTGAACCTCAACACGCCCCAGAGGGAATCACAATACCAGCTTGAACAATGCAATTAACCCACAACCTAAGGAAAACTACAAACTATTAACCCTGTTTCTTCAGAAATACATGCTTACCCAAGCAAAGTGAAGCTATCTTATTTCCACACAAAAATCAATTTTCTGCTACAGTATGTAAATCTTTAACATACCAATAACTTGCTCAATCCACTGAAAACGTGAGGGTGAGTCATGCTAGCATGGTTGGAATACCATTCATGATGAGTTGCTAATCTTGGCTGGGGGCCTACTGAGAGTACTGTGTTGGCTTTTACACTGGGGACAGTTTACCTCATTGCTTCTGCAATCCTTACTGTACAGGTGCATGACAAGCTTGCTTTTAGTTGGTGGGTGAAAAGTTTGACAGCAACTACTGAGGTACATTGATCGATCCTTCAATTCCAAACTTTTTTTTTTTTTTTTAAATGGAGGAAACTATGATACATTTCTGATATATGCAAAAAATAACTTGCAAATCTGTTGCTGCCAATTATAAAACTTTTAGGTGTTTGCTATTAGTCACAGTACTGTAAATTACTATAAAAGGAACTGTTTCATGGATCTTATTTTATTAAATTGCTAAATTCTATTGAATTCTATGACTGAGTTACAGGCTCGTTGTGCAAGGGACAAAAAGAAATGCACATGCTTGTTAAATTAACATTTGTTTCATGTTAAATAATGATACAGAAATGGATCCCAAGTGTAATGGCTAAAAACTTGTTGCTTCAAACCGTATCAGCTGTTTGTTGAGACCTTGAATTAATTTAAAAATGTAAAACTCCCTTCTCTTTGGCAAGACTCGTTCACATAGGACAGCTGAGCTGACTCTCTCTCCATCTGTTAAATGCACCACAGTCCATTTTCACAGTCCATATTACTTTCTGTAATAAAGCCCCCAGTAAATAAACAAACCAGAAAAGGTTTATTCAGCGAGTAGCAACTCACACTGTTCACTTGCAGAGTGGAATGTAAGTATTTTATCCTGGGGCCTTTACTTTACATATCATTTAGATAGCATCCATTACTGACCTTGTTTTCTACCAGAATCTATTACCATGATTTCTGGAAGAAAACAGAGATGTAATCTGAAATGATATTTCAATCAGTACGGACAATACTGAAATACAACTGTTCCTTATGTCAAATTGGTGTGTAATACTGTACAATGAGTATGAGGATGTTTTAGATTTTATTGCTCTTGTCTGGTGTGAATGCAAATCATGATGGCTCAGGTGCAGCTCTGGTCTGATCATCTGTGTAACAATTCAGGCTGCAGTTTGGCTACCAGTGATAGCAATATAAAATAATAATCAGTGACAAGTAGCAAAACAGTCTTGCTAAACTTAATATGCATAAAGTGAAAGGAAAAACGTACTGCTTCCCCTGAGATACCTCTTGGTCCAACAGGTGCAGATCAGATATTTGAAACGTTTCTGCACCAGGGAGCAAATTTTACTCACTAGCTAGACAGATTTAGGCTTCACTAGTACAGTAATTTCAGAGTAAGAATCAGTTCTAATTCCTATACAGTTCTGTGCAACATTGCAACATCAGCTTCAATTCACATTG